>NC_058133.1:426202170-426239590 GCF_016433145.1 Gracilinanus agilis | reverse complement strand
TCTCTCTCTCTCTCTCTCTCTCTCTCTCTCTCTCTCTCTCTCTCTCTCTCTTTACACACACACACACACACACAAATGTCCATGTGTTTAACTGTGTTTCATCTGAGTTTTAAGTAGAATCCTTTTTGTCTTCTTTTCAAAGAGAGCTTAAAAATGCCCCATTTACTTGACTGTTCTTTAGAAATGTTCCTCACTAATCATCATTCCTACTAATACTCATTTTCAATTTCTGCTTTAATGAATATCTCTTAGGTAGGCACCTTGGTCATTTCCCTTGTTCTCCTAGAGGCAGCAATTACTATATCTATTTTTCAAATCATTATAGATGCCTATTACAAACTCTATCTTTCTTATTTTTAGTTTGTCACCTTGACCTTAGTGTTTCCAAATAAATAACATCAGCCATCTTTTTTCATTTTCTTTGGTTCCTTAAAGGTGTTCATATTCTGTGATCAAATCCCTGTAGTCTTTTATTTTCCAGAAACTATAATGAGAGCAATTTGCAATTCCAATGGTTTGTGTATATATTTGGTTTGGAACAAAGGGAAGCATGGAACAACAAAACCTTGCTGAATAGAGTAATATTAAATGCCTTCAGCTCAAATGAGGGAGTTTTGTGTGCCTCTGTGTATATGTGTATATTTGGTGAAAACAGTAAAAAAGCTCTACCTTTTCCCGAGAGCCCCTATTGTTTCCACCACTGAAGAAAAATAATCTGTAATTATAATGACTACAAATGCGTCCTAGTATACTTGGTAACTATAGATCCATATTTTAAATTCTATGGAATATATAAGAATATGAATCTATTTTCAGGGATTCTTCTTTCTTCTCTGGCTTATTCTGTCTCCTGTTGTGTTTAAGAGTCTTTTATTCCCCGCCAAAGAAATCATTTGTGAGAGTAAGACAGTCGTGGTTTGCCCTTAATTTTCCCAGATTGACCTTTTTGGGAAAGATTTGAGGAAATAATATTTGGTTGATACTCGTGTGTGTGTGTGTGTGTGTGTGTGTGTGTATGTGTGTGTATTTTATCAACTACTTCATCAGAATACACAAGTATAAGCCAATAATTAGATTAAAAGATTTCTGGCTTGTGATGATTAGTAAGTCATCTAGTCTAACCCTTTCCTTTTACAGATGAGTAAACTGAGGCCCAGAGGGATTAAGCTGTTTAAATCAATTCAATATGTATCTATTAAGTGCCTGTTTGTTCCACGTTCATATGAGTAGTAAAAAGTGATAAAGCTGAAATCCAAAACCAGATTTTCAATAGAGCCAGAATGCCAGAGGAGGAGTGATCTGCTGCTTACTAACAGTATGACAATGAGTAAATAATTTAACCTCTATAGACTTGAGTTTCTTCATATCAAGTGAAGGGTTAGTATTAGGTGATCTCTGAGGTCCCTTATAGTACTGAATTCATGACTTTGATGATTTTTTGACTCTGGATCTCTCCACTGTACCATGTTCCTTCCTGAATTTTAATCTTAATCTTGCAGGTACATAGGAAATTGAAATGGGGAGGGGAATGGGAAGAAGTTTCCATGGAGGAAAGTGAAGCATCAATGGAGCCAGCCTAGGTATAATGAATCACAAGAGGCATTTGCCAATGGGGAGAAAAGAAAGAATAATATGGGAGTTCAAAAACTGAGAGGATTTTAAGTCCTCCCAAGTTCTATGACCTTGAACAGACAACTGTGGACATTTGAAAAATGTTTTCATAAAGCAGTTTGTGTACATTATCTCTTTGGTCCTCCCAGCAATCACATGTGTACACTGTGAGAATTATATTCATTTTATAGTTAAGGATGGAAACTCAGGGGCAAAATGCCTTGTCAAGGTCACAGGGCTATTAAAAGGTACACTTAAAATGTGGTTTAAAAGTCAAACCACAGTGTTCTGACTCTAAATTCAGTCCTTTTTCTACTATATCACAATTGTTCTTCTCTTTTCATAGGATACCAGCATTTTAGACTTTGAGGGGAAATTTAGCAGCCATTTAGTACCACTCAGCTAAAAAATAGCCCCACTCTAACATAGATGCTAACTAAGATAGGAGCTTTGGAAATCATAATCCACATAGAGACAAAGTATTAACGTCTTTTCCTTTCTTATGTCATTATATATTTACTTATCTGTTTACATGTCATTTTCTACCTGTAGAATGTAAGCCTTCAGAGAGTAGGGATTGTCTCCAGTTTCTCACTGATTAGTAAATGTTTGTTCCATTGAATTGGCACATCTCTAATATATATTGGTATAGGAATCTCCAAAAGGGGAATCTGGAAGTGATGTCAACAGTCTGAGCATGTAATCACCTGAACTAAGATTTAAAATAGTCTCCAATACAAAAAAGAAAAAATAGATTGCAGAGGAGTTGGGGTTCAGATATCACTCTTATAATACCACGCTTCTCTGTATTATTCATATTCATTGTTTCTTACAGTTAAGTAAATTCCATTATATTTGTATATTGCAATTTCCTCATCCATTCCTAAACAGATGGGCATCTATTTCTTTCTAGTTCTTTGTTATTCTAAAAAGTGCTTTATACATATTTTGGCATTCATAACAGCTTTCTTTCTGGCATTGATCCCCTTTGAGTACATGACCAAAGACAGGATCTCTGAGCAAAAAAGAATATTCTTGTTGTTGCTACTTACTTTTTTTATTATATTTTTATTTTGAATATTTTCCCATACTTACATATTCCATGTTCTTTCCCTCCCCCTAATCCCCCTAAGCTAATGCACAATTTTGTTGCCACTTTCTTAACATAATTCAAAAATGTTTTCCAGAGTATTTGGATCAATTCATAACTCTACCAATAAGGTGTCAGTGTGCCTCTCTTTCTAAAACCCCTCTTATGTTGTCAGTTTGTTAGATGTGAGGCCCTTGACTAGATTTAATGAGGACTTGTCATTGTGGGAGAATGTTGACTAGGTTGGACATAGGTAACACCGGATGCTAATATTCTTTTTTAATTTGGAATATGATAGAAAGAGGAAGAATATATATGTATATATATATGTATACACACACACACACACACACACACATATATATATATATATATAACTACAGATCTACAGTTGGGAGGAACCTTTTTTTTTTTAATTTGTTCAGTCATTTTCAATTATGTCTGAATCTTTGTGAACACATTTGGGATTTTCTTGGCAAAGATATTACAGTTGTTTTCCATTTCCTTCTCCAACTCATTTTATAGATGAGGAAATTGAGGCAAAAAGGGATAAGTGATTTGCCTAGAGTCATACAGGCAATAAGTGTCTGAGGTCAGAATTAAACTTAGATGTTCCTGACTCCAGGTATGGCACTCTATCCACTGTGCCACATAGCTGCATTTAATCTAACATTCATATGAAGCTCAAAGATCTTGCCAAAAGTCATATAGGCAGCAACTTGCAGATTCAGGATTTGAATTCAGGTCCTTTGACTCCAAATGAGTGTTCTTACCAATGCCTTTAAGACTTTCTACTTAGTGATCCTAGGAAAGTCACCTAATCTCTCTTTACCTTGCTTAAAGTAGACATAATACTAGAACCCATCTTGCAGGTTTGTTGAGGAAAAACTAATGAATTGATTTACAAAAAATACTTTGCATATTTTAAAGTATTGCATGTACTCTCTTATGGTGGTTGTTATGAGTATTATTATATAGATAGAATCCAAACACTTTGTTCATGGAATGAAACATTGGTTATCCCTGTTTTTTGAAACTTATTTTTTTTTTGCTTGGCAGACTCATGCTATAATAGTGACATTATAAAAATTGTTTACCTCAGCCACTTTTGTAATTAATAAGAATCATATGGAAAGAGAAGAGATGATTTCTTGACTCTATATTCAAATATCACCATCAGGGGGTTTATTTTATTTTCTTTGTATATGTAATTTTCCTACTGCTTTCAAGTGAATATTCTAATCTGTACTCATTACAAACTTTATTTTCATCCTACTCCACATGACTACAAAATTATTCTCTATATTGTCTCCCCTTATAGCTATGAACAAAAGTCAGGTCTACACATAAAAAAAATAGAATATGAAATTGAAACTGGCGTGAGCATAGTTCTCCTTAAAAAAAAGTTGAAACTATTTGAGTGTATCTAACATTACTATTACTTGCTTGTCTTAGATCACTGATCATCCAACATCATCCAACATAATATTTCACAGGACTGTAGTTTTATATATGGGAGAGAGTATAAGAGTGAAATGATTCTTCAAGTCAGACTGATAGAAAATGGAATGGTCTAGATTCATTCCATTCTGCTTAGATCCATTCTTCTTTCAATGCTATCAAGTTCTTTGGCTATTCCATGGAATGGGCTAAATATTTTCTGGGGAGGACTTTACAATAAAATGCAGAGGCTATGTAGGCTATCCAATTCATTTGAAAGATAAAGAAACATTTCTACCAGACTAAGTGACTTCCTAATGCCAAGTGTGAAACTACAGTTATGTTCACTGATGTATATACTTGGGCAACTAGACAGGAGAATGGGTAGAGCATTGGATCTAAACTCATGAAGACTTGAATTCTAATATGTCTGTGTGATCCTGGGCAAGTTACCTAATCTTTGCCTACATCAGTTTCTTCATCTGAAAAATGGGAAAAACAGCAACACCTACCTCCCAAGTTTGGTGAAAAGATAAAAAGACAATATTTGTAAAGCTCTTTTAAAACCTTAAAAGTGCTATATTCAACTCAGTCGTTTCAGTTTTGTCTAACCCTTCATGACCATATTTGGAGTTTTCTTGGCAGATCCTAGAGTGGTTTGCCATCTCTTTCTCCAGTTCATTTTACGCATGAGGAAACTGAGGCAAAAATGGTTAAATGACCTTACTTAGAAACACACATATATTTATACAACATGTAAATATGAGTATATATATATATATGTATATACATGATTATTTATGTATGTATAACCAGAATCACATGAGTTTCTATAACTGTTGATTGTTGTGAGGAAGTTCACTAATTATTATTTAGGAGACCTAGCAGGAAGGGCTGGAGAATTCTAAATGGAATGGGGAAGCAGGAAGTGTGGTCTCTCACTCTGAGACAGACTCCATGGTGGTTGGGACAAGTTGTAACTGATCCTGGGAGACCTCAGAGGAAGTGGAGTTTGCACCAAGATTTCTTGATATCCAGAAGGAAGACTGTCATCTACTTGTGGGAGATTTTTGGTAGAGACTATTAATCCCAACCTGAGTTGCAGGTTAACTTGGGCTGGGTTGACTCCCAGAATCTACCCACCTGAAGGAGTGCAGCTAGTGGTCCTGGAGGAGCTTCAACATCACTGGAGTGTCAGGACCCTGCTGTGAAGATACCTGCTTTAGCCCTGCTGTTCTCTGGACCCTGTCTTGTTTAGGTCTCAGTTCAGTGTAGATAAGTTCCTCCCCTGACCCTGTGGTTTGCCCTTAGTCTGGAAGTGTAGAAACCCCTATTCCCATCCTTTAGATCATAGATCCTCAATTACATTTGTTACAAACCCTCTTGTCATTTTATTTGCTGGTTTCACAGACCCTTTGGCTATGTGGAGCAGGGTGACTATTAAGACCTAACTGTCACTTCTGTCAACAGGTATTTTGCCCTAACAGCTAAACTCAGTCTCCCTAACTTGTTTGGTCCCACCTTTTGTCATTCCTGTCTCCTACTCACCCTTCTGAACCTACATATAATATTTAAGTTATCTCCCCTGGTTTTCCCCATAAGAAGATCCATGAGTCATAAGTTGGATCTGTGTATTGGAACAGCACTACATTATTATTAGACAAAAAATAACTATGAAGAAAATCATCACCATGAAATTCTTGTCTTGGTTAATAAGGTTAAGAGGCCAGAGTCATTTAAAACATGTATTAAATGTCAGTTAAAGAAATGTGCTTGTCTTGAATTGCCTAGATTCTCTGATGATACTCATCTTCTCTGGTTGGTGCACAGGGCATTTAACTTACCCTGCACAGTTGATTTCATTGCAAAGGGGGAGAAGAGGTTTTTTAATTGCAACCCAGTTCTTTGCTATCAATTTGAATACTAACAGAAATTTTGGCAGACCTTAGTTTCAAGAAGCCTTGAATCCAATAAATGTCACTAGTATCTTGACTTCTAGCTTCATTGATGTGTCTAATTAAACTGAGTCATTTAAAGCAATTTATTACTGAACAAAACTACTGTTTGATGGAGTAAGTGGTTTTAACATTTTCTCAGACCCGAGGTTGCCAGACATTGTGATTGTGGTTTGGCTGTGCTAGTCTCAATATCCTGTTGTTGTTTTGTTAGGAAAATGTAAATCTTCTTAGTTTGATTCTCTCAGAGCATGAAACTACTTCCCACATAAACTGATTAAGTTTTTCGAATATGTCATGTATTCTTCTTTTGTGTATCTCTAATATTGAACTTGGCATAGAAGAGAAACTATTGTAGGACTGCAGAACTGCTGACCAACAGAAGGTAAAGGGGATAGTGAAATAGTACAGTGCTCCCCCCAGACAAGTTACTACTAATGACACTTTCCTTACCTTTCTCAGTTTTGTTCCCTCTTTGCTTTCTCAGTACCCTATTTTTTTTACAAGTTCTCTTAAGACTTCACCCTTAAATAAGGTCTCCTTTCACCAAAAATGCAACATTTTATTTATTTGTCATTTATTTTCAGATTTTTTTGATTAATGTTAAAATTGAGGGAATTATTTCAAATTCTAGATATTTTTTTTTGGTGGATGGAAAGGGAGGAAGGGAGAATTGGAAAGGAAACCCAGGCTTCTTTCAATCAAAAACTTGCAGATTCCAGACCAGAAAGCATAATTACTTATCCTGGCAGGAAGTACAAACCAAAGAGATCCTCTCCATTCATAGGATGATCATAAAAGTATTGAATTCATTTTAAATCTGGAAAGGAACTTAGAGATCATATAATTTAGTCTCCTCACTTTAAAGTGAGTAAATTGAGTTTCAGAAAAGTTACTTGTTTTATCTAGAGTAATAACTGGTTAGTATCAGGACCTGAATTGTTATCTAAGTCTCCTAATCATAATCTGGTTAGTAATAAAAAAAAATCTTATTTGGATTTCGGAACTATATTTGAATTTTATAAATCAAATTTTGTGTCATGAAACAATGCTTTCAGTCACTACATTCAAGTCCTTATATCACACAATTAGGCCTATCAAAGAAGTGTGAAAAGAAAGACAGTTTATAAATTTGCTAATTTTGATTTTGTATTTTAGACATTTTTAGCCTTTGGTCTTTTTTCTACATATATTTGTGTAATTTTAAAAAGCATTTTGAAATAGGTGAGAAACATGACATAGTATGAAGAGTGCTAAGCTTCATGTCAGGAAGGTAAATTCAAATCCTACCTTTAACAGTTACTACAGCTTTCTGTGATCCTGGACAAATCACTTAACCTTTGAGTGCCTCAAATGTGGGAATAAGAGAGAATTATTTACACCTTTCATCTAATAATATATAAGCATGTCAAGATGCAAGAAGCAATATCCTAGGCCACTGATACTAAGTCATGAATGGGTTGTGCATTACAATGAAAGAAAAATTCTTACTTTCTCACAAAAATCACTGATGTGTTTATATTAACAAATGTATGTGTATTTGCTTAACAGTAAAGAGACAGACTAGACTATTTTTCTGGATTCCATAAGTTAATAATGTGCCCCTAGGATCAAGGATAGTTAAGTTCTTCCTGATACTGAACTGAGTTCCACCTGTAATATTCATGCATGGCTTATCTCTTTCCTTTAAGTCTACCTCTGTTCTATGAGGACAGCGTGCATCTAGAACATCTCCGCAATGTCATTTTCCTCTTCGCCAGATCAAGCATTCCCAAGTCCATCAAATTTTCCTTTAAATGTAAAGGTTTTTAGGCTCCTTTCTATTTTATCATGCTTTTTTGAAACAACCTCATTGCCTATATTTCTCTAAAGTGTGGTGCCAAATCTAAATATGATAATTCAGGGATATTCTGATCAGTGCAGACTGCAGTAGGACATTCACTTCCTTTGTTTCTCTGTATACAGCAAGACCTTTTTTTACATGACTAATACATTCCAAGATCTGTCATTTAAGTTGAAAATTGCATGTAATTATTTATATACATTTATTTTATAATATAGATTTTAAAATATGGATTTATTTAGTTATCTATTATAATAGGATATATAATATTTATATTTATATATATTTATATTGTATAGTTAGAATTATCTTGAATCCCTAAAACTACATTACCCAAATTTCCTTTCTGTATTACCCATAATTCCTTTTGCCTTTTGTATAAGGGCATCTTTACCCAGTTGGTATATAATTTGGGTTTACTCTGGCATGCCCTCTCTCTTCCATATGAAGTGAGTGGAGAACATTCTCTATGTTCTCTAGCTCTCTAAATATTAATAAATCTCTATAAATATTATACTTCTGGAGATACTGAATGTTAATTTTTAAATCTACAATAATTACTCATTATTTAATAAATATTTCTCAAACAAAACTAGATATTTTATATTTCTTCTTAGGTTTATCAGAGCTACTAGCATCACTACTCTTATATTTGGGGACCATCATTAATAACTAAATAGTGTTAATGAAACAAAAAGAAGCACCCCTCTAATGGGGACAGGACTTGTTAAAAGGGAGAATTCCAGACAATGACTGATGTGGAAAATAATGTTTGTTGCGAAACAATGTAATGGCTCATGTTAATGCTTCTCAGAGTGAGAGCGAGTGTGATTGGTTAAACTGCTGCAAAACTTTATAAAATAGCTTGGGAAAATGGCACAGATTTATTGCATAATTTAAAAAATTATTTTATGTATTTTTCTACCTTGATTTTGATTACTAATTGCTGGCTTTCTCAGCATTCATATCCCACAGTTGATTCTTACTAAAGCTTTCAGCCCATGAATACTGTTAATTATTTTTACCATAACCTACTATTGATAGAGGTCCTCATTATCTTTTATTTGTGCATGTATTCCCTTAACTTGATTAATTAATAACTTTTTCCAAAAAGAGAATCAACTACATCATGAAATAATAAGGTTTTCAGTTACTCATAAATTCATTCATCGTATTTTTTAAAACACTTACTATGTGTAATAGATTATAGTGTGCCAGCTACTGCCAGAAATGCATGATAAATAGTTATGGCATCATCTTGGAAGAAATTACAATTTGTAGACTATAAATAATCCAACACATTATGGGGAGTGTTGTAAACTATATGGTATAGTTGAAGATGGCCCTGAACTTGGAATTAGGAAGATATGAATTCAGATATTTCTTAGCTATGAAGACTTGTGTAAATCACTTACTTCTTTATATTTTTATCGTTCTTCTTTCAGTTTTCTCATTTGTACAGAAGAGGAAGTTGCACTCTGTCCTCTAAAGTTGCTTTATTCACAATCTTTGATCCCATTATATTATATGCATCAAAGACTGAAAATGAGATATTTTTAATTATCCTCTCAAATCTAAAACTGCTCTCAAATTTAAAATCTAAAATGATTCCTTAATACTAATTTAGCTTTTTTGTTGGAGATCATAACCCAAATCCCATTTACACTGATAAGACAGATGCCCAAATAAAGCTATCATTCTCCCCAGGTTTCTAGGGCAAAGCCTCAATGGATTGGTTGGTTTTCTAGTAGGACCTAACAGGATTGTTGTGAGGATCAAATGAGATGATATGTATAAATTATTTTGCAAACCTTAAAGACCTATATAAATTCTAGTTGTTAGTTGTTACTGTTACTAGTGTTATTATGAACAAGGAGGGCATTTGACCAAAAGGAAATGAGAAGAAATAGGAGCAATAGAAATGAGATGACAGAATAAAACACAAAATGCAGGAATAAAAAAGAATTACTTTTTAATTAGCCAAACACCTTTCATCTCATACCTAAATGTAAGCATTTCAATATGCAAAATATAAAAATGGAAAAAATGAGGGCAAAATTAGCATCTCTTAATTGTGGGAGCTTAAGATCTCTATCCTGCTCCACTTCACATTAAATCAAAGCTTTCTTGAGTGTTGTTCTGTATTTTGTCATTTTTCCTACTTTTTACCTAGTTTTCTTGAAGTCTCAAATGACTCCTCAAACTACTAGATCAGTGATTCCCAAAGTGGTCACCACCGCCCCCTGGTGGGTGCTGCAGCAATCTAGGGAGGCGGTGATGGCCACAGGTGCATTTTGGAACGTGGATTCAGTGCGGTAACTAATTTATTAACAACAAAAAAAAGACAATTGCAAAGAGTCAATTGTGGTGATTTAAGATTACTGCTGACAAAATTAGAGCTGAGGATTACTAAATTGGTAGCAGCACACCAGGTTCATCCTTCTCATTAAGATGATTTCTAATGTTTTAACTTTTTTTGTATTACATTCTATTCTGATTTCAATAAATAGTTTCATAATTTCAAAGTTCAATGTTTCTAATTTACACCTTTCTTTACTATATTTTATGAAAAAGGTAGAAACATTAATACATATATCTTTCCTATTAATTGCTATTAAAATTTAAAAAAATTAATTTCCATAGGGCACTAAGTAATATTTTTTCTGGAAAGGGGGTGGTAGGCCAAAAAAGTTTGGGAACCACTGTACTAGAGTCTTGCCCTTCGAGATTACCAACCATCTCTACTCTGTATATACATTGTTGTTATTGTTGTTGTTCAGTCATATCCAACCCTTCATGACCTCCTTTGAGATTTTCTTGGAAAAGAAAATGCAGTGGCTTGCCATTTCCTTCTCTAGCTCATTTTACAGATGAGGAAACTGAGGCAGAAAACATTAAGGGCCTTTCCAAGTGTCTGACAGCTAGTAAGTATCTGAGGCCTGATTTGAACTCAAGAAGAATAGTCTTCCTGACTCCAGTTCTGGCATTTTATCCACTGCATCACCTACCTGCCTCATTTATTTTGTATATAACTTTTCATGTACATGTCATCTGTCTCCATAGAATATAGTCTCTTTGAGGAAAGGCACTGGGTTTTTTTTTGCTTTTTTCTTTGTGTCCCCAGCATTTCATACAGTAACTAGCACATAATTTCTTCTGCATAAATTATTGATAATGGATTGATTGGTTTATTCTCCATATTTTCACACTGTTCCATTCTTGTGTTTTCCTCAACTTTATTTCACTTTCTCAGTACTTTTTTTTCTGTCATGTGTTGATTGCATAGGATTTTTTTGTTGTTCTGCTCTGGAAAAAACTCAAATCATCTTCCTCCATAGAGATAGCTAGGTGTCACAGCATATAGAGTGCTGGGCCTACAGTCAGAAAGACCAGACTGAAAATCCAGTCTCAGACATTTATTAGTAGAATAACATCAGTATCATTATCTGTATCTCAATGAGATTTTAAATGACTGTAATATTTTTATGTTATACAGGGACATTTTCTTAAACTCAGTAAAATATTTCCAGGCCTAATGGTAATGTTGTATGACTGCATCACCCTTGGTGTGTCCAGTGCCTCTTCACTCCATTCTGCCATGAATGTTCAGGCCAGCAGCTTTCACACATCCATGTTCTACTCCTTTATTATAACATCAGTGAGCTTGAGTTCAGTTTTGCTACTCATTGAAAATTTTGGAATTTTATAGGAATATTGATTGTCTTTTGTTTTTACATTGAATAGTTTAATTTGAAGAAATGGTTAAGTAAAGTACAAATTGATTTCATTAGTCAATCTTGATCATCATTATGATTATAAATACCAGTTACAGAGGGCTTTCATATTACTCTTCTATACTTGAAAATTTTACATTCATGCCTTCAGTTGGTAGTTTCCATTTTCTTTTAAATTTTTTTCTTATTAAAACATTTTCTATTAATTTTTGGTAAATCTTTCCTTTCCTACTATTTCTGGATTCTAGATACTCTATACTTGGTATATCCCTGACAATTTCTTATCCTTTATGGATTCATTTGTTTTTAGCTAAAAAGAGCAAGTATTGAGATGTCAAGAAAATACTTCTTCCAACATGCATTCCCAATACCTACAGCCACAGGAAATTATTGAATCTCCTCACAAAAGTCTCTGCCCCAGGCTAGAGTTTGATCTCTCTTACTTCCTTTTCTGATTCTGCTTGATTGCAGAGGAAACTAAGCACTCACTCAATATTGTTGGAAGGAAGGATTTGCTCATTCACTAATGATCTTAGACCTGGCCCTCTCTTGTTTTTCTCCCATGGTCCCAGAAACTCAAGAAATCCCAGGCCAGGTTTAAGCCTACCCATCATGGAATGGAAATATGGACAAGTGCCTGAGAAGACAATCCTTGTCCAGAAGAAAATGTCAAAGGCAATAGGACCTTTAATGTTCACAAGCCAAGGCTGAAGAAAAATATGGGTAGTTGTGATCTTCTAGAGCTTGTAGCTCACTCTCCCTCATCTTTCCTCCCAAGTGTTGCATTTCAACTTTGTCATTTCTTGGTCCCCACAATGAAGGAGTCTCTCAGATCCCAAATCATCAAAGACAGCATTATTCTTCCCAAACAGCATGTCTCCTTAATCCTAAAGCACCGTAGCAATATGATGGTTCTACAGAAAGGTTCCTTATAATTCTTTAACAATGCGAAAATAAATTACTGCATAAAACTCTTAAAATTGGAGCTTTGTGGTTGTTATTTCTCCTTTAATATGCATGGTATGGATACTTGGATTATCCAAAATATGCTTCACAATTATTAAAATGTTCTTATATTCCTTGGGGGAAAATAGAAATAATTCACAAGATGGTATGAAGAATACTTTTGATTTAAGTACACAAGGTTTATAACTTGATTTATTCTGCTAACAGTATTGAATTACTTGAAAATCTATTTCTTAGGATTATATCATTGTAATCTAATTGACAAAAAAATTGCAACTGCTTTTGAGAGCTAGAGAGAAATCTCCATCAGTAACCATGCGTGGTCATTGGAACCTCTTGCCTTGTCCCAAACACAGAACACAAAGCTAGCAATTGTGAGTCAGAAGTTTGTATGTATAAAAATATCAGTAGGGATTTTAGCTGTGAAATCATTAGCTTCCCATTTGCAGAGCACTACACTTAAATCTGTTCAGTGGAAGGAATAAGCTGAAGACTATCCCCGGGGAAGCTACAGTCTGGGAGAAAAAAAGACTATAGAAAAGAAAAACAATATGGATTATCTTCCTCCAAAAAAGTCATTTCCACAATGAGCTCTTCCATTTGGAAAGTTTTAGTGCTTAGTATAGTAATCTGGAGCTGCAGCTCAAGGACCAATCTTATTTTTCTATCTACCAACAGAGTGGAAAAAAGTTAATAACCTGCCTCTTTATCAGTTTCCCTTATGTCTTTGGAGTCTTGCTGGGCCTTTCCTCTCTGGTCCATGACCTGGTCCTCAGAAATGCTGTTTCAGAGCCCTTTCTTATTTTTTATCACTCTCTCCAAAACCTTCTTTTTACTTGCCACAACATTCTTAAAATACAGAACCTCAAACTTCTTATTGGAACATGGGTACTGGAACAGTGGAGTGCCTTTTGTGTGGCCATTTCTCTCCTACAGTGTACTATGGTCATTTGAATGCATCAGGAACAAAAGAATGTATCTGAGTAATCCTGCAACTCAGGGAAGATGTAGGAGGACTGGAAATTCTCCCTGAGAACTGGAAAATACTTTAAATGTTCTTGTACTTAACAATATTCTGTCTCTCCTTCCTCCCTTCCTTTTCCTCTTCCATTCCTTTTTGCCCCCCATCTTCTCTCTCTCTCTCTCTCTCTCTCTCTCTCTCTCTCTCTCTCTCTCTCTCTCTGTGTGTGTGTGTGTTTCTCTGTGTGTGAGTGTTTCTCTCTCCTCTCTCTGTTTCTCTCTCTCTTTTTCTCTCTCTGTTTCCCCCTCTCTCTCCTCTCTCTGTTTCTCCCTCTCTCTCCCCCCACCTTGTCTCTGTCCTCTTTCTGTCTCTTCTTCCCCCTCTTTCCTCCTCTCCCTCCTCCCTTGTTGTCTTTCTCCTTCCTCCTCTCTATTTTTCCCCATCTCCCTCCCCTCTTCTCTCTTCCCCCTCCCCTAATATTTTCATGCCAGTCTCCATAACCAATATTACTAAACCATAGGTTGGGAAAAGAGGGGGGATAAAGGAATAAGCATTTATTAAGCCCCTATTATGTGTCATACACTGTGCTAAATACTTTGCAAATACTATCTCATTTGATACTTACAACAACCCTGTAAGATTGGTAATACAATTTTGCCCATTTTATAATTGAGGAAACTAAGCCAGGCAGTAGCAATTCTGTGATTTGCCCAAGGCCACACAACTAATAAGTGTCTGAGATAAGATTTGAGCTCATGCTTCCTGACTCCAGGCCCAAAGCTCTAGCCACTGAACCACTTGGTTACCTCTCTTAGAAGCACTGCTAGACTCTTCAATTTTCAGTCTACTCGCCACATAGCCCCTCTTCAGAAAACATTAATGTCTCCCTATTGTGTCTGGGTTAAGATATAAAATCCTGGTGCTACATTTAAACTTCTGTTAAATACAACTTCTATCTACCTTTCCCATATTATTTGAAATTTCTTTACATGAGGATGCTCTAGTCCTGTGGGGCCAACATGAGAAAAGGGACTGTTTTTCCTTTTGTCTTTGTATTCCCATGTCTCAGCTCAGTACTCAACACCTAATAAGCAGTAACAAGGTTTTTTATTACATTTTTTACATCACTACAATTTTCAATAATCGCTTTCTGACATTTTGCAATCCATGTTCATTCCATCCTTCTCCTCTCCCCAAAATAAGAGATAATGATGTAGGTTGTCCATGTTTTATTATACAATACCTATTTTTATGTTCATTGTGTTGTGAAAGAAGACACATATCACTTATTCTAGAGAAAAATTCATAGAGGAAATAAAGTAAAGAATGACATGCTTTAATCAGCATTCAGACTCCATCAGTTCCTTCTAAGAAGGCAGATAGCCTTTTTCATCATGAATCTCTCTTGGAGTTATCCTGGATCCTTGCACTGCTAATAATAGTTAAGTCTTTCATAGCTCATCATCGGACACAATTTTTGTTACTGTGCACAGCATTCTCCTGGTTATGCTTAATTCACTTTGCATCATTTCATAAAAGTCTTTCCAGGTTTTTTGTAATCATCTTGTTTGTCATTTCTTATATTTAAATCATATTCTCTTGCAATCATATAACACAATGTATTCAGCCATTCCTTAATTGATGAACATTCCTTCATGTTTGTAAGGATGGGATTTGCACAAATCCTATCCTTACAGGTTTCAGTTCTTTGGCTTCACAAAAAGATCAGCCATAAGTGTTTTTGTACAAGTCCTTTTCCCCAATCTTTGATGTCTTCGGGATATAGACCGAGTAGTGGTTTTATTAAGTAAAAGGGTATGCAATCAGTAACAGGTTCTTGTTGACTGGCTGACTGATGTTCCATCTCCTACTTCCATGCCTCATATCTAGAATATACTGGCTCCTCTTCTTAAGCCCTGGGATCCCTAACTATCTTAAAAGCTTGGCTGAAGAACTATCTTCAACATAATCATCCTTAGTTGTTAAGGGTCTTTCCCCCTTGAAATCTTTTTATAGAGATTTGATTATTTACTTCTGAGGACATGTTGAATTTCCCCAGTAGGAATGGAAGGCACTAGGAACTGTATCATTTTCTGACTTTGTATCTCCATGTCATGCCATAGTACTTTTTGTATGTCTTTGTTGTTTAGTCATTCGGTCATGTCCAACTCTTCATGACTCTGTGGACCTTACTGTCCATGGGGTTTTCATGGTAAAGATACTAAAGTCTTTTGACATTTCCTTCTCCAGTGTATTAAGGGAAACAGAGGTTAAATATCTTGTCCAGATCACACAGCCAGTAAGCATCTGAAACGGAATTTGAACTCAGGTCTTCTTGACCCTAAGCCTCTCACTCTAATCCACTAAGCCATCTAGCAATTGTTTACATAGTAGATGCTTAATAAATAAATGATTGTTGAGTTAAATTGATTCAAATAAAAAGGCAGCTTATCCAAACAGCAGTTAAAAGATGCATTGTGAGAATAAGTAAAATGTAGCATCATGATCACAATATCATTTGTAGAATGTATCGAGTTTTACAAAGCACTTTATATATGTTATCTCATTTGATGCTTACAATAGCCTTGTGATCCCTTTTTACAGATGAGGAAAATGAAACAAACATGTTAAATGACTTGCCCAGGATCATGCAGCTAGGAAGTATGTTGGGATAGATTTGAAATCAGGTCTTCCTGACATGAGGCTTAATGCTCTATCCACTGCTTAATGTTGCTGCTCCTAAGTAGGCTTTAAAACAAACAAACAAACAAACAAAAAATGAACACTTACCTTCTATCTTAGAATCAATACTAAATATTGGTTCCAAAATAGAAGAGCAGTAAGGGCTAGACAATTGGGGTTAAATGACTTACCCAGCATCGTCCAGCTAGAAAGAGTCTGAAATTAAATTTGAACTCAAATCTTCTCTTTAGACTGGGGACTCTAACCACTGAGTCATCTAGATGCCCCCTAAGTAGGCTCTGATCTGATTGATTGATTGATTGATTGATCAGTCCCTGACCCCAAGGCCAGGTTTCTATCCAGCAGGCAATGCCTTTCAGGATTATATTACATTTCATCCACATTTCTGAGCAGTCCTTCCACTAACAACCTTTGTTATTAAGCTTTGTTCAATGTATCATTTTTTAGGAGAAGTACTTATTTGTTTGTTTAGGGAGGTGGGGAGAATAGTACCTACTAATAAGGATAAGGACCAGGCCAATGATTTAATTAATATATGGAAGCCCCAGATGTGGAAATTCTCTCTACCAATGCAGATTAGTACTTCTTCAGTTTTATTGTCTTCAATAGTTCCTAGAGCACTGAGAAATTATGTGACTTGCCCAGGGTCATATAGCTAGTATGTATCAAAGGTGAGACTTTAGATATTAAATAAAGCTCCATTAAATAATAAATTCCTTATAAAAATGATTATTTTATTTTTTAATCTTATATACTTGGACCTAGAAGAGTGCTTGGCACATAGCAGACATTTTATAAATACTTGGTGATTGATTAATTCCTGATCTTTGGGCCAAATATCTATCCACTTTGCAATGTTGCCTCTTATTCACCTACTAAATAGGAACTCAGTGCTACATATAAATAATTTTCCCCAAAATGATCACTATATGTTTTCCATATGATTTTTAGTTTTATAGCAAATTGTTAAGTAATTAAAGTACTTGTTTCTTGTGGTAAAGTCAAGAGGACAGCCACAAATCCATTCATTCTGAAAGTTTTCATGCCCAGTAAAATCTCTTGATCTGAATTTCAAGGGCCTTTTTTTTGTTCCAATCTCTGTAGAAATGCAGAATAGTTAATTATGTATCCCTTTTATAATGGCACTCATGTGCTTTGGAGTCTATTATTAAGTCGAATTAGATCCAGCATAAGTCTTTACTGAACACAATTCAGTAAGTTTCACCCCTGTTATATTCAAATCCTGAGAAATGGTGGATGTCACCTTGATTGACAAGGGAGGCAGTTGGAGAGATTGGAATGTTCCCAGATGCCGTGAGCCAGGGGCAAAGTTGGTTGGCCTGGAAGTATAAATACCCCTAACAGCCACCTGGAAGGGGCTTGATCTTTGGTCTTTGGTCTTTTGGTCCTTTGGACTTTGGTCCCTTAGATCTTTAGGTCTTTGAATCTTCCTAGCTTTTTAGGTCTCTGGGTCCCTGGGTGGTGAAGGGAGACTGGGAGGTCTAAAGAAGAAGAGGGTTGGTGGGATCTGAATATTCCCTGAAGGCTGTGAGAGCTAGTACATCACCAAATACTGATAGTGAGAAGCTGAGAGAATAACATCATCAACACATCTGTATCAACAGCAGTCATTTTCTTTGATTTGACAGTGGCCAAGCTGGGCCAGAGGGGTTGTAAAGAACAAAACTCCAGCTTTACTAAATCAATAGCCTCCAGTCCTAAGTGATTATAGATTATAAATATTAGATTGAGAGGGTCTCCAATCCCCAATCCTTATCCTGATTATCCTTTCCCTGATTTAGATTATAGATAAAGAGTGTTTAATAAGTACCTTTCTGAGTGGTCTTTATATCAGGACCCTTGGGGAGGGAGCAAATGCAGTCAGATAACAAACATGATCCAAGGCTAATCAGAGCCCAATATTAATAATTGATCCAACCTCTGGTTGGAACTGAAAGAGTTACCCATCCACCTAACCTTTCAGGGTCCTTCCCTGAGCAACTGTTATTGAAAGGGGAAATTATAACAACTAGAAAGAGTGATTGGGGTTGGTATTCCCCCATCACCAGCACCTAGAGAGAATACAGAGGTACATCCACCTCACTGGTATCCATACCTCCCTAGGACCCACTCTTTCTTTATAATACCCACCCTCTCCAATAGGGTCCATAGTGAACACCAATCATTACTCCAATCATTTTTGTGTCTTCTTAACATTGTGAGGCTCAAAATATATGAACTTGTTTATGATCAAGGCTTGAGGGACAAAATCAAGACCTTTATAAAGGTAAGATATATTACATTTGTTATTTCTTCCAAATCTATGAAGCCCATCATTCTGTCATAAAGGGAATTAGAATGATCAAATATGATTTGTCTTTTGGAAACAATACTGGATTGTTGTTTTTCCTTAAGTATTCTGGTAGGAAGTTTGTTGGAGTTTTTTGTTTTGTTGATTTGTGGAAAAGAAGAATATTATAGAAATTTCTACTATATTTTAAATATTAGTGGTAAATTGTCTTTAAAATGTATTTATCCCTTTCAGTAGATAGTCCTTTTTCTTCTCAGCTCTCACATTAATCATAATGATCTTCATAATGACTTTAATCATTTTAAGTAATCTGAAAATCTCATTGCTGAGAGAAGCTTATATTAAAATATGTATTTGTGTAGAGTGATTTTTTTTAAATTTGTCCCTATTCTAACTCTATTCTTACCTTTCTACTATAGCAGGGGTCAGCAATGTATGGCTCTTGAGCCATATCTGGCTCCACCTCCCAACAGGCTAGTCAGGGCAGAGCCCCAGGATGTGCCCCAGGGGGCCCTTCAGCCCCTCCCCCCCCCCATATTCCAGCTCCTTCCGCCTCCATCCTCCTCCTTCCACAGGCTTTTATGGTTCTCACGCCAAAAAGGTTGCAGACCTTTTTACTATAGGTTGATTTTATTCAGACTGATATTTTGTAAAACATAAATGTTTCTCCTATCCTTTTTTTAGAAATTATTAGCTACCATTAAACTATCCCTTCCTGATCTTTCCTTACCCCTTCCTTATTGCATATTAGGAAAGGATGTCCCTATTTTCGTTTTTATTCTTTTTTCAAAAGAACAAACATTTTCTTCTCTCTGTCTGTCTGTCTGTCTCTCTCTCCCCCTGCCCCAAATTTTAAAAATTGCTAATTTTTAAATAATCTGTGTCTGAAACACATATACAGTAGCAAGTCAATCAGTTCACAAATTTTTGGCTTATTTTGTTATACAGCACTTTCAAATTTCTTCCCCCCAATTATTTAGTCACTGTTTATTTTCTTGAAAATGGTATTTGAATTCCCAGAATTTAGCACTGTATACCTGACACATAGTAAGCACTTAATTAATGCATGTTGTCTGCTTTCCTGTTAAGGAAGAGAAGCTGATAAATGGTTCTCTCTTAGTCCTGGCCCTAAGCAATGTTTGTTCCTTGGTATTCTCATCATGAAACTCCCATCAGGCAGGTAGCCAACCAGCATTTATTAGACTCTCATATATACCAGATACCACTCTAAGGGCTAGAATTATAAAGAAAGCCAAAAAAAGAGACCCTGTCCCTAAGGAATTCACATTCTAATGAGTGAGGAAATGTGGAAATAACTATATAAATACAAGATATCTACAGTGTAAATGGAAGATAGTCTTAGGTGAAAGACATTAGCAGAGGACAGAGAAGGAGGTTGGGAGAATTAGGACTAGGACAGCCTCCTTATAGAAGGTGGACCTTGAACTGAAACTTTTTTTTAATCCCTTTACTTCTGTCTTAGTATCAGTTCTTAGACTGAAGAGGCAAGGGCTAGGCAATTAGGGTTAAGTGACTTGCTAAGGGTTATGTAGATGAGAAGTGTCTGAGGTCAGATTTGAACCTAGGACTTCCCAAATCCAGAACTGAATTTTAAAGAAGACCAGAGAAGCTGGAGAGTGGCATAGGAGACAGCTGCTAAAAATACAGTTAGGAGATGGAGTACCATGTTTGAGAATTAGCAGGGATGTCCATATTAACTGAATTTTAGAGTATGTGGAAGAGAATTAAGAAAGGATCAGGTAGTAAAGGGTTTTAAATACCCAACAGAGGATTTTAGTTTTGATCCTGGAGGTAATAGGGAGCCACTGGAGATTACTGAATATGCAATGGCACCATCAGACTTGTGCTGCAGAGCACTTTGGCAACTGAGTGGATGATGTACTTAAGGCAAAGAGACCAGTTAGAAGTCTATTGCAGTAATGTGGGGATGATGTGCTGAATGCCTGATCAAGATCAGTCATGGTATAGATGGATAAAAGGGGACATATACAGCAGAGATATTGCAAAGTAGAAACTCCCTCATGATCTGGAAAATCAGTGTAAAAATTTTGAGCCCTTCCTTCATACCAGAGAAGTCTGAATTTTTTTTTCATTTTCTTTTATGGGGTTTTTACTGTACCTTATTATAAAATTTAGGTTAAATATTTGGTTACAGGCTATTTTATTCATTAATGGGTTTCTCAATTTTTGGGGTATTATCTGCTGGCCTTTATCTACTGTGGCTTTCACTAAATTCCCCCAAACTTCCCATTTAATTTCTTATGCCAAGTCACAATGTAATTGAGAAAGTCACAAGGTATAAAGAGACACCATATTATTATTATTATTCTTAATAATAATAATAATGACAAGAATTTATATGGTATATAAAGCCTCGTAAATGACTTTATGTATGTTCTTGTATTTGATCCACACAACTCAGTAAGTTAAATAACTTGCCCAGGGTCACAAAGTGAGTGCTTAAGAGAGAATTTGAACCCAAGTCTTCCTAATTACAAGTTCACCACTCAATCCAAGGACCATCTAATGATTTCCAAATTTATCACTTGTTTGTGTAAGGAATGTCTCTCCCCCTTGGACACTGCTGGATAAAAACAGAAAAATTCATGTTTTTTTTTAACCTTTTATTTATTTTTTTTACTTTTAACCTTAGATTTATATAATCCTTCATATTCTCTCTCTCTCTCTCTCTCTCTCTCTCTCTCTCTCTCTCTTTCTGTCACACATACACACACCCCTTCTTCTCATACACATAGCCTAATCTCAGACATAAGATTGAATGTATTGGAAAAAAATATTATCTTATAACAACTTTAATCTCCTTGCTGAGATTTGGAAGGCACTCTAGTGTTCCTTGATGATATTTTATAAGAAATAACCTTATCTAGAAACTATCTCTTAGGGTGAGGCAAATCTGCAGGTTGTTAATCTTATACTTGTTATCTTGAGTCTTCTTTCAGTTTAAGAAGCTGAATGTTTTTTTCCTCCTCTCAAATTGTGGGAGCTTTAATTTCCTTATCAAACTTTATTTCCAAACTAAAATTTCCTTATCAAAAAGGAAAGCTTATGACACCCCATTGGAAAAAGATATATTGTTAAATAAAAGCTGTATACTATTTGTAAAAGGCTTGTTGTGAGGGCAGGAAAAGGAACTACTTAATTCTTCATTGTTTAACAATACAGCCAGGGTTTTCAATAAGGGCTGAGCTTTTTTCCTTGTTTCTTGAGTCTGGGATTTCTTTGGTGTCTACTAACAGCAACTCCCTTCTATGAATATTGTTTTGTTGATTGTTTTTGCAATTTATAATATTAAAGAAGTTCCTAAAACGCAGAGTTTAATTAATATCCTTAGGTTCACATAGCACATCATATATCAGAGGCTGGACCTGGGTCTTGCTGACTCCAACATAGCTCTCTATCTACTAACCATCCTGCTTCTTCAAAGCGCTGTTTTAAAAAATGAACTTGAAATAATTTTATAAGGTTAAAATTGGATAAAAATAGTCATGTATTTTCAGCTCTTAAATAACAAGTCCTCTCTGAAATTCCTGATTTTGTACTAATTCCAAAAGAGGTATGAATTATGTATTTAAATTTTCTTATTTTTCATTGAGTAGAGAAACTAGTAATAATAAATTCTTTGTTCTTGAATCATTTCTCCCAGATACCCACCAAATCTGTAATTTGAACTTTGTTACCTTCATTTTATCAATGTATAAGGAAAGGCGGTAGGGTTTGGCTTGTTTCTTTTTATCCCCAGGAAAACCTATAAGGTTAGATAGCAATCTTAACTCCCTTTGTGGAGTTAGAGTGCTCATCTGAAGGCTTAGGTGGGAAGATAATTTGATTATCTAAGCTCCAGTTATACTTAGTATGGGTTTAAAATTAACTCTACTTGATTTGGAATCATTTTCTTTTCTCCCTGTCTAGGAACATCCTCAGGGAGAAGGGCCTAGATCAGACTGTACAATGTGCCCCAACTTTACCTGTTTTCTTTTGTTCCAGGGAAGATTTTTTTCAAGTCAAGGGAAGTCTTGTAATAGGAAATAAATAGAAAAATGTCACTTAAGTGCATAACTTTGCATGCAGCTGATAAAAGAAGGGGTCCTTACAAAGCAACACCCTTCTCCTCTGCCAGTCTTTCTCATTGACATCGTTTCAGGCAAATTAATTCAGCTCTTTTCATCAGGCATTGATTAACAGCCTTTAGGGACTACAGATTTTGCAAAGAAAAAAGTAGCATGTAGTATAGTAGATAGAATGCAATATTTGGAGTTAAGAAGACCTAATACTAGTGGCATGTATGACCTTGGGCAAGTCACTAAACCTCCAAGATCTATAGATATAAAAGAAGCTCCTATACGCAGTATGCTGATAAAAAGAAATTATGATTCTTTGACAAATCACCTCTCTCAAAGACAACAACTTCCATGGGATCAGAAATTTTAGAACTAACAAGGACCCAGAAAAGAATTCATGTGGTCCAACCCCCTAATTCTATAAATAAATGAAATTGAGACTTGGAGAGTTTGCGATGCTCCCAAAGTCAAGAAAATACATGAGTATGATAATGTCAGGTCTTTTCTCAATACTCAGTAGTGAACTCACTTCCTTGTCATTTAAAGTGTTCAGATGCTTTATTATAGCTACAAAATGCTACTCATTTAGCACCTCCTATATTGGAAAAATAATTTTTTTTTGCTTTTAAATATGTGTTCTTAAATCCTTTAAAATAGTTTTCTTGAATCAAGACATTCTTCTTCCTTTAAAATCCTATTATTATTTTGTTAGACTCTAAGCTCCATTTAGATTGGGGGACATCTCTTACCTAAACATTTTATCTCCCCAGAAATATAATGGTAAAAAATGTTATGTCTTATTCCCCTTTCCTCCTAGTTGCCTTTAGGTAAAGTAGGTTTATCCCCTTCTGTCTTTCCTTTTCTCTTCTCCCCATGTGTTCCTCTTTCCCATCCCTTCATTTTTTTATAGCAACCCATTTTATTCCACTTATTCCTTCCCTTCCTTCTTTCAATATATACTCCTTTTAATTGTCCTAAAAGTGATATCTGAAATCATCTGGTATAGAGTCTTAGAACTCTCAAACAAGAGTGATGTTTCTCATACCCAAACCCTTCCCTGCTCACTTGATAACATGTCTTCCTAGGGTTGCAAGATCAAAGTCATTTTCCAAGTCTATCATCCTTGATAAGATCATATCTTGTGCTTGCATGGTGGAATTTTATATTTTGCTTACATTTCTGAGTGATGCTACCACTGAGTATTTATCTAGGAGGGCATAGAAAGAATTATTGCATAAAGGATTTCTCAAAAACTCATAGAATCTGAGTAATTTAACATTGTACATTGGTTCACACCAAATTAAATTCAAATAACAGAAGCAGCATGGGTGAATCCTTTAACCTCTCGATGTCTCAAGCAAGGTTGTAAGATTAGAAGTCGGAAATGAGTTGCTGAACTAAATCAAGAGTGTTGTGAATTTTCTAACTGGAGGTTTCCTACACTGAAATTAGATCCAGAATAAACAAGAACAAAATATTTATTACGCACTGGCCATTTTCAAGGCACAGTGTTAGTCCAGAATTAGAGCAAGAGAAACATGGTTATGGGGCAGATGGAAGCTGGTTGCAGGTACCTTTGGGGAATCCTCTGGCTTAACTGTATCTCCCTTTGTTTTTATGCCAGATAGTTTCACAGTTTATACTTTCCCTGACTTCTTGCTACTTATATTAGAATACCAAATGTATTGCCTCATCTCCCTGTCTGTTAACTTTGTTTTAAAAACAAATCTAGCATTGAATGTAATGCTAGGAAAATGGTAAGAGACTGACTGCACCGAAGAATTAAATCCCTCATGTTTTTTTTAACAGTTTGAAAATCAGTGTACTTGTAGTTTCACACTGCATGCAAATAAACTTCCTCGAGTTTCAAGGCATTTCTGAGTCCCAACAGAATAGTTGCGCTAATTCTACCTTACCTTTATTTGAAAAGTAATTGCCAGTCCAGTCAACAGTGTAATGAATACTTTCACAAAAGCTTACCTTTTTATCATACATGTCTATGTTAAAGTGAAAGAAATATTAGCTAATGTCCAAAGTAAGGAGTAACAATTAGCAAATTAATAAATGAGGATATTCTCTATATTTTTGTTGTAAAAGCTAATTTGTTAATATTTCAAGATATATCTTGATTTCAAGTGTGATCCTTGGAAGCATTACCCTGCCCAGACTTATTCTCTTCTAGGAGATAAAAGATGTAAAATGTTTTTTTTTTTTAAGAGTCAAATTAATAACGAATTTGGAATCCATTAAGATTCTGCCTCAGACTACAGTTATTACCATATGCATTTTTATCATTTTCACCTTTCATTAGATTACAATAAGATTTCATAAATATAGGTATAATTATACTCTATAAAATTATAAGGTACTTTCCATTTGGAATGCCTTACTCACTTTTAATGATCTCCAACTGGTTACTCAAGTTTCAGGAAAATAATAGAAGCTCACTAAATATTTTATCACTAGCTTGATGAATGGACTCAACACAGTGAACTTTTGGAAAAACATGTATGAAAGTGACATAGGATGGGTAGGCATGGACAGTCTGCATTCTGTATCAACAGACAGAACTCTTGAATCAATGGATTCACAATCCATTTCAGCATTTAAGAAGTAATGGCAAATCTGACTTATGAGACATTTTGGAAGTATTTTCTCAATTGCTCACAGAATTACCAGAATCTTAATGTTCTAAGATAATTGAAAAGTCATCTTGCCCAACCCATATCTCAACAACTATCCTGGATAGAAATGGAAAGGCAACATATACTTATTAAACACCTACTGTCATATAAATTATATCAGTACTTAAGGCCATATTTGAGATCAGGTCTTCATACCACCAGGGCTGGTACTTTATTTTCTTCATAGTCTTGGCCTTTGGTTCTTCGAGATGAACTTTATTTTATTTTTCTAACTCTATGAAATAATTTCAGGTACTTTAATTGGCATAGCACTGAAGAGGTAAATTAATTTAGGTAGAATTGTAATTTTTATTATATTGGCTCAATCTATACTTTACATTAATATTTTCCTATTTTTTAAAACCATTACCTTTCCATCTTAGAATCAATACTAATCAGTACTGGCTCCATGGCAGAAAAGTGGTAAGGGTTAGGCAATGGGAATTAAGTGACTTGACCAGGGTCAGACAGCTAAGAATTGTCTGTGTTAAAATTTGAATCCAGGACCTCCTGTCTCTGAGCCTGTCTCTCAGTCCACTGAGCTGTCTGAAATTAATGTTTTTATAATTGTTAGGTCAGACATTATTTGTGTGAAATGTGTTTAGTAGCTGTGATTATATCGTTCCTGGGTTTGTCTTGGCAGGTAGATTCTCAGATATTTTATATTGTCTACAGTTATTTTAAATGGGATTTCTCTTTCTTTTGCTTGCTGTTGATCTCCAACTTTACTAAAGTTGTTGATTGTTTTAGTCTTTTGGTTGATTCTCTAGGATTATTTAAGTATCCCATTGTATCATCTGCAAAGAGTTATAGCTTTATTTTCTCATTGCTTGTTAGAATTCCTTCAATTTCTTCTTTTATTGCTATAGCTAGCATTTCTAGCACAATACTGAATAATATTGACAGTAATGGGCATCAGGCCTAATACTAAATCACACTGTGCCTCCTATAGATGATAGCTAGCTAGAGAATTAGATGGATGAACTGTTTATTAATCATTTGCTATGACCTAAGCACTTTGCTTAGACCTTTATAACATATACCCAGCAAATAAAAATATATCCATTGCTTGAAATGAGATGGGGTCACTATTTCCCAAGACAGCCTAGTTTTACAAGTTTTACGTAGCAATAATTTGGGGGAAATTGTTTTTCACCTTTGTAATTAATACCTATTTTTGAATATTCTGCCTTCTAAAAGCCAAGCAAGAAACAAGTCTCATCCCTACCTATTTTTGTCATAATCTTTCACATTTTATGATTTCTATCATCATTCCGTCCTCCCCAAACGTACACCCATATCTCTTTACTTTCTTAGGCTTATAATATATCTTTCAGCCTAGGGTCCTTTGCTATTTTGGTCACTTTTCCCTGTGAAAAGGGAATTAACACTCCCTTTGCTTTAACTTAATCAATCATGGACTTAGAATTCCCTTCCCTTTTAATTTAATCATTCAGGAACTTGAAGATCCTTTATCATTGATTGCAAGTACAGAGAAAGAAAATTCACATCCTCAGAGAAAGGAAATTGATCCCACAGACACTGCCCCCTCCCCCCTAGGCAGTGCCAGACAAATTAAGGAACTATGATTGGTTCCTGAGATATTATGTGGAGAACCAATGGGCAGAGAAAACTACATATTTACAGGGACCCAGCCACTGCTCAGTCTCTCTTGCACTGGTGGCCCTTGCTGAAGGATCTCTCTCTTGCAGTGGTGGTCCTTGCTGAAGGGACTCTTGGACTCAAATTTGAATTCCTGTGTTGGTGACTCGGGCAGAAGGGAAAGCTTACTCTGGGGACTCTTGCTGAAGAGACTCTCATGCTCTTCTGACTAGAAATTGGAACTTTGTTGGAAGCCAACTGCATTTCATTGGAGCAGACTCTAGGGCAGTAGGCTAGACAGTTCTTTACCTCTTTCCTAAATTTCCCTCTCTTTACTATCTCTACTTTGCTGTAATAAAGCTACTAACAGTCCTAAAATTTGAACTGTAATTATTACAATTTGGGGACCACATTTTTAACCTTTACATCCCTCAATGGTCTCTACCTAATCAATGTCCTTCCCTAAATTTGGCACAAAAGAACTAAAAACTATGCAATCTGACCTGTTTCAGTGGAATGACATTCTGTATCACTTCCTTTCTTGATTAAAAGTAGCTGAAGATAACATTAACCTGAGTACTGTCATTTTTTTAAATTTCACTTTAGGTTTCATATCCCTTAACATCCAATGATCCTAATCTAGCCTTACCTTTCTTTTCTTCTCTGTGAAAAAAAAATTTAACCTACCATATGACTTTACATTTAACATTTTTAATATTGATTTTTTAAAACTATCTGCCCCAATGTTCTAAACTCTTGTTCCTTTCAGAATCTGACCCAAAAAGCTGAGTATCCTTCCTAAGTTTGAACCATTTTCAATTTTGAGGTGTGCAATTCAAGTCTTTGGAAAAAAAAATCTACCTACATGATCACTCATCTAACTAAAATCTTCCCATCTTACATACAAATATAAGAGACTTTGTCAGATGCTTTACTGAAAAACTCTGGTGAAAATTTTTGCTTTTTTCTTCAAAATTTAGTCCAGAACATCAGCTCCTCTCTTTCATTTCTTTACTTTCTGAGAAATAAAACTGTCAATAAATCACATAAAAAATTATCAGATCTGCTATTTTTAGAGAATGAGGCTTTTATTATATTTCTTTATAGTTGAAAGTTCCTAAGGACAGTTGCATTTTCTTTTGCAAAACTTTACCAAATTGTGTTATAATCTTTATTAGAAACTCTTCATCCATATCTTTCATCTGACTGGATGGCCTGTAGAGTTTTGCCTCATAAGAGTTATTGCTTTGATTTTTATTTCCTTTATTACCTACTATAGACTTCATGTTTTCAAATACTTTCTGATAAAAATTAGTATACACATTCAAATGACAATATCAAGTAATATTCTAATTCTGTTTATCATTAAAAATTTATAGATTGACTGGTAATGACATTTTATTTAGCCTAGCAAAGCTTTAGGTTACTTTAATGGCAAAGGTCATATTTTTAATAAGTAGATGTTTATTTAAATTTAAATCAGTCCATGGAAAAACAAGTCTCCTTGGACTTGAGTTCTGGTTATGCTATAGTTAGATTGTTTATATGTTAATGTGGTTAACTTAGCTGGTTAGAGTACAATGCTGATGATATATTATCATAAGTTTTATTCCTTTGGGGTCCAATTAGCTTCATTCTTTCTCAAGGCCACATACTATACCAATAACCCTGGTTAACTTTCCTATATTTATTGGCCTTTGTTCAAATAGAAACCGGGAGAGGTACAATAGGTAGATTGTGACAAATGCATTACTTTTACTGGAAAATATAGCATTTTGTTTCCATCCATATTGCGCACCTCATTAACTTTGGGTCAGTAGTGTGATTTTCACATAGAGATTGTGGCATTGTACAATAGCATCCCAGTTAATTAGTACCAGAAGACAATGTGTAGCAGAGCAAACTAAAAATCTGAGCTATAAGTCCTGAAGACACTATACCTAAAAATTTGCAATGAAAACTATATGCCTGAATTTTTCCTGATAACCAAGTGATTAAAATAACCTAAAATGAATGATTTTATCCCTAATTTGAAGATGAATTTTAATAAGTGCTTCCTAATTACCTCATTGTTTATGTTTTGTAGAAATAGCATATTTTTTTTAATTTAAATACTCAAATAAGGGGGCAGCTGGGTAGCTCAGTGGATTGAGAACCAGGCCTAGAGACAGGAGGTCCTAGGTTCAAATCTGACCTCAGACACTTCCCAGCTGTGTGACCCTGGGCAAGTCGCTTAACCCCCATTGCCCACCCTTATCACTCTTCTGCCTTGGAGCCAATACACAGTTGTATTGACTCCAAGATGGAAGGTAAGGTTTTAAAAAAAACAACAACAACAACCAAACAAACAAATGAATGAATGAATGAATGAATACTCAAAATTTAAAATATTTATAACTCCTCATCAGTCTTGCTAATTTTTACCTAGGAGAATATATATGTATACATGTGTATATATATATGTACATATATATACTTAATATTATTCTATGCATGTATATGTGTACATGTGTATACATAAATATTCTCCTGCTTTACATACATACGTATTTATTTCCACATATGAGTGTATTTTGCTTTATAGGTTTATATACTGCTCAACTAAAGTTATTGGAGGTTAATTTAATTATAAATATGTGTGAGGTCTCTCTCAGTGTGTTCATGTGTATTATTCTTAATTTGAACTATAATTAGTAAGGTACCATATTTCTAAAAATTTGGATTTGTGAGATTGATCACTTTTCCCATGTACAAATGTAGTTGTACATTTCTGGGGGCCATAGAGTGGAGAACAATTGGAGTACAAATGCTTTATATTGTTCAGGGAAAATCTTGACCTGAATAATTTAAATGCATCATGGATAGATCAATCAGTTAACCAGTAACTTGAATTAACTGAACACTGTGGGATCCATATTGCTTAGAGTTCTGGGGGGCACTATGGAATTCTGTATTGCAGCTTGAACCCCTCTCAGCAATATGGATCCTACAACACCCATTCCCTCAATTCTTCTACTGTTATTTATATTTTGAATTAGAATTAGACTCATGATTTCATGTGCTTGAAGAACTCCTAGTGAGCCATCTCCCTCTACCAATGCAAATCAGTACTCTGAAATTTTGAATTTTAGGAAGTTGATTGGGACAGTGAGTGTTTAAATGACTCACTCAGGGTTGTATAACCAAATATGTTGAATGCAACACTTGAAACTATTTTCTCATGGCTATAAGAAATTTCTATATCCACATACCACACAAACTATTTGCTATATATAGGTTTTAAAAAATATGAATAATTTATTACATCAAATAGGTAAATATTCTCCCTTGCCATTCTGATAACTCCATCAATTTCCTTAACAAATCTTTTTTGTGCTTAGGTTATAAAATATTAGACAGCCTGACTTCTATTCAGATTTTTGAAAATGCTCAATTTGTCTGTTAAAGTTTTGCAATAACTACAGAACACCAAATATATTTTAATTGACTAATGCACACCAGTTATTTTAAGGCAACATTTTTACTTAAAGCTAAAATGTATTAGTCTCTGTAGTAAGTGTAAGCAGACTTGAACTCATAAATTTGACCATTTGGATATCCCAGAATAGGGACCAACAGATCACATATATACTACATAACTGTAATCAATTCTGAACTGGATAAGAAAGAGAAATTGATTACTGGAATGGATTAGATACACAACATACAGAAACAAATGAGAACAATAATTTAATGTTTGATAAATCCAGATATCCAGCTATTTGGGGTAAGAACTCACTATTCAATTTTTTAAAAAACTGTCAAGAAAACTGTAAAGTTATCTGGCTAGACATAGGCATAGTCTAATGGTTAACATCTTTAAACCAAGATAAGCTTAAATGGATACAGGTTTTAAACATTAAGGTGATGTGATGATGATGATGATAATAATAATAATAATAAATAGTGGAACTTGAAGAAATGAAATGTCAGATATGCAGATAGGGGAAAAATTTATGACCATATGAGACAGACAGGTTCATTGTGGCTAAAGGGGATCATTTTGATTTCATAAAATTAAAAAAGTTTTGTACAATCAAAACCAATATACCTATAATTAGAATATAAGCAGAAAGCTGGTGGAAAAAAGTCTTTGTAGCAAGTTTCTCTAATAAAAACATCATTCCTAAGATATATAGGGAACTAAGTCAAATTTATAAGAATAAGAGCCATTCTGCATTTGACAAGTGGTCAAAGTGTATGAATAGGCAATTTTCAGAGGAAGAAATCCAAACTATCAATGGCCATGTTAAAAAATAATATTCTAAATCACTAATAATTAGATAAATGCATCAAATTGGATTAGTTACCAAAAAATTTAAATAACAAATGCTGAATGGACAAAATGAGGGAAAAATTAATACTCTCTTAGAGAAGATATCCAAATATTCTGGAAATAAATTTTAAACTATGCCCCAAAACCATTAAAGTGAACATTAAACTATACAGCTTCTAGGTATACACCCCAAAGCAACCAAAGAAAAAGGGAAAGAATATAAAAATATTTCTTTCTCACAGTTCTCTTTTGTGGTGTCAGAGAATTGAAAAATGAAGAGATGCCTATTAACTGCAAAATATCTGAACAAGTTATGGTGTATACATGCAATGAAATATAATTGTACTATAACAAATTAATGCCATGTATGATTTCAGAAAAACCTTGGAAGACATATATGAACTGTTACAAAGTGAAGTGAGCAGATACAGAATAGTAATTTTTATTATAAAAGCCATATTCTAAAGAAAATTAGCTTTGGAACTCTGATCAAAACATTGACAAACTTAATTTTTCCAAAGGACTTATGAGGAAATGTGCTATTCACTTCCAAATAGAAAACTGATGGAATCAAACACAGAATGAATCACATTTTCTTCTCTTTCATTTTTTTAGTGATGGAGATATGGCTAATGTGGGATTTTTTTTTGTATAACTATATTTTTCCTTGCTTTCTCAAAATATTGCAAGAGAGGAGGGTGAAAAATTGAAATTGAAAATAAAATGAAATTTCTAAAAATATAATTGCCCTTCCTTATTAGAAGCATTAGCCTTTTTTTTGACATTTAGCCATGATCCCTTCATGCATGCAAATTCTTAGTGGACTCTTGCTATTTATATAACATTAAGTTTTGGGAATAGAAAGAGATTCATGTTAAAATGAAAGTCTATCTACTCTCCTGGATGTCCATATAATGAAGGACTTATAAAAAGGCTCAAACACACTAAATTCTTTTTATTAAATCATATTCATGCAAAGAGTGTTATTAACTCTAAGTGTAATTCTGGCTGATGCACACTTTTTTTTATATGCCCTGTACAAGTCAACATTAAAATATTTAACTTAACATTGTAATTGTGTAGAGGACATAGTAACGATGTCCTCTGGTTCTAACTGACTTATAGAGAGGTATATCTAGGACATGGAAAAGTTACTAAGCCCTTCCTTATTAGAGAACTGAACCTGATTACTGCTGGGGGATAAAAAGGGGATTACCAGCAGTCCAGTTCCCTTGGGGGCAGGACAATTAAGAGAAGAGGCAGAGACCCAGTAGGTTTGCAGGGGCTGATCTGAAGTGCCATCTGCTGATTTTAATTTTTATATAATTTTTCTCAAGATTACATCAATGTTGGCATGAATTCCATTCCCAGCATATATCTTATCTTTGGAGACAATGTGTTAGGTGTGTTTGACATATCTCTTGGGCTACAGTGGTGAGAACATACAGGCCTTTTCATGGGAGACAATTTCTTCATATTTCATTCATTGTTCTTTTATATTAATTTACTGTACCATTTTGGATCTAGGAAGGGGGGAAACTTGGAGACTGTTCTGGCCTGTTCTTGAAGGCAACTGTATATGGGAATCTGAGTTAGAGATTTAAAATCTTTAACATTAATTCACTATATGCTGGTTTGTTGTGAAGTGACTTCGAGGGGAAGTTTCTGTATTATGGGGGTTTGTTTAGGGTTTTATTTTGGGATATTGAGTAATCTGTGACTGTGGTTGTTCCTGCCATGAACCTGTATTGTTTTTCTGTGTCTCCCTGGGGCTGAATAAGGATACTGATTGCAATAGTTTCAATACAAGTGAATGCTACTGAGAAAAGAGTCACACAGGGGAAACTGAGTGAGAAATTTCCATCCTTCTGACACCTGCTTTGCAGGTTCCAGAACTGGTGACGAGCTGTGCTAAATGTCATGGGCTTTGATGGCTTCCTGCAGATTACAAACATGAGGAAGAGGTAATTCTTCTGACATCTTTGCACCTCTTTGGAAGGGATCAGTTACTTGAGTGTCCATGATGAAGTTAGATCCTTGGAGAAGAAGAGCTTCATCAGAACATCTCACTATGCTGTTCTTGGTGTACCTAACTGAATTTTCAAGGGACAGTGGGTCAATATTCTGTGAACTTGGTGGTAGTTCTTTGAGATAAAAGATTTTGCAAACCAAAAAAAATTCTCAGTTGAATACCAAAACCAAGGAGAGATTATCTTTCCTCCTTTTGGCTACATCTGTTTTGGTGTACACACTTGTTGCTATTGTAGGGTTGGAAAGTACAAAAGCTATCTGTCCCACAAGGGGGTTGAGTTGTTTTCTTCCCCCTTTGCTGCAGAACAGTTACTTATTGTTAATTATGATTGAAACAATAATGCCTTAACAAAACATAAGTAACTCAGATTAATCAGCTGCTTTCCAGGCAGACTCTTCCTGGGTTCCCTGGGGTTTCCATCAGCAAATTGTAGTAATGATACTGATTTGCACAGTGTTATTGTTTCAGCTGTAAATATGTGAATTGATTACCCACGAGCCCTGGTCTCCATGTACAGTTGTTTTGCTTTGTTCTTTATTATGTTAGGTACCCTACACAACAGGGGGCCAGTATCCACGACAGAGTCACCTTGGGATTTCTAGTTTGGGAATCTAAATGAATTCTTTGTTGCTGTAAATTACAAACAGAACAACAGCAGCCTGCTTCCACATTTATAAATATGTATGATTTCCACACCAATGAAATTATGGTGAGGGATATATCAAAGTGAATTAGCACCTGTCAGAGAAATTTGATAGGTCATTTTGTACAATAATTTTATTCCTTTTCTCTCAGTGTGTGACATAATATCTGAACCCCTGTGCCTAGCTCTCTTCCACCTATCACTGTTAACAATACAGAAGTGGATGTATATTGTGAAGTGATCAGCTCATCAGCCAGCCTGATAATACTCTTCAATGACAAATAATCTGAATGATGTTTTTCCCCCCAGCCTTCTAGGTCAAAGATTGGCATTTGTCTATTTTGATTGGAGCTTAATATGTGTTGATTACTATATTCAATGACAATCATTTTGGTAGTTGACCTTCATAAGTCTTAAAAAGAAACTAAAATCCATAAATCTGCCCCCCAAAAAATTTCAAAAGTTTATATTCTTTCTGAACCAAGCAAAAATTATTTCCATCCTAACTCAAATCATGAAGCTCTTAAAACTTCTCAGTATACACCAAAATTCAGATTCTCAGGACAGTTTATCAGTAATGTAATTGAAGACCAACATAGGAAAGAGAAAATTATAAAAACAAAACATCATGGCCATAGTTATCATAGAGACACCTTCCCTGATAAAATAATTCATATAATCAGCAACAATTCTTAGCTTGTCATATTATTAGCTTTGTCATATCAACGAGTCTGAAGATGTCTGTCTTTGAATCACTAGAGTTTCACAGTTAAAGCTCTTGCTCGTAAAAGGGAAGGAAGCTTCCTCTCTTTTCTCCTCCTTTTCCCCTCTTTCCTCCTTCATTTTCTCCCACCTTATCTCATCTTTCTTTTTATCCTCTTTCCCTTTTTCTCCTCCCTTATTACCCCCTTCTTATCTCAAATGTGCTTCATAATAGCATAGTTTTAGAATGCTAATATGATTTTGTGTGTGCGGAAAGAGGAATCATTTTTATTTTGCATAGTAAATAGAGAACTGGCATTTGAATCATTAAGTTGGTTCAAATACTGCCTCTGACATTTATTAAATGTGTGAATGGACAACTAATTTAACCTCTAAATATCTAGGAGGTTCCTAAGACTATAAGTTGCATAAACAGTGTTGATTTTCATTAGCACAAGATTTCCTTATCAAAGTACAGTATACTAATGAAATTATAGATCCAATCCCTCACCTCATGCATACGAAAATCTTCCCTGAAATTCCCTAAAGACTAAGAGTAGCATTCACTACTCTTATACACCCACATATTGCTTATGCACAAAGAAGGTAAATAATAAATGCTTAAGTCTAGGGCTCTAAAAATTGGAAACAAATGTACTAGATAAAAACAAATGGCTAGACATTTATTATGATACATTAATGTAATGAAATATTATACAACAAGGAACTATACGTGTGAAAACAAGCAAGGAATGGGGAAATTTATTTTTATATGGACTGATACCAACTAAAGTAAGCAACACTAGGAAGACACTGTACATGGTAACCACAACAATATAAATGGACAGAAAAACACAAATAACAAAACATCAGTTCTCTCCTGTCCCTCTATCTGGCCCAAATCTTCCCTCCTTTCTGCCTTCTCTACTCCATCTCTGCCTTCTCTACTCCATCTCTTCTCCTTCAGGTGGCTTCATGTCCAGAAAATCCCCCACTGAGAATTGGATAAGTAATTTATAATAGTCCTCTTTTAAAGAATAGTCATACACATTGTATATTTAGGGGTTGAACACAAAGATTCTCTTCTCACTATATAGAGGATGCTTCCCACTCTTTCCTTCTAGATTGTCCAAAGTGATCTAAACTATGCCCTCACTAACATTTAGAGATTCCCCAGAGAGGTGGTTGCTATAATTATTCTCAGATTCCTAGGGATAATCCTTGCAGCTTTGGCAGTGCAATGTTACAATCTTAGTGATGTTGTAGCTCCTGAACTCCAGCTTCCATCAGTGTGCTACCATTAATACATCAGCCAGTTGACTCAGTTAACTCTTAATAAAACATTCACCCAAAATGCAAAGTAAGAACAATAATTATATAACATTTCATTCATAAAGAAAGAAAGCACTCTCCTAGAACTATGAATGGGCTCCATGGAGGAGAGTAGAAATGAACTTAAAACTACCATGGTGGTATTCATATTTAGGGGACTTATGTGGTCATTGGCAACTTAAAAGTCTGGAAATTCAAGTCTTACTGTGCTTTCTCTTTCTTGGCTGTGGGCCTTTCACAGTTCATTTCTGTGCATGATATACATGTTGGATCTGTAGTTCTGCTGATCCTCTGGGCTCCTAAATAGTATTGAACTATATTTCAGCAAGGCTACTCTATTGATGCTTCTGGGGTGGACTAAACCATTTTGGTGCCTGGGTTGTGCCATACTCTTTCAGAAGAGTAGACATGCTTAGCATGCAAAAGCTTCTTTTTCTTCTCACTGCCTTTGGCTGTTATCTGAGGGATTTGCAACAGGTGCCATTATAAAGGTATTGTCTCTCACCACCCAATTCTTTCAGACAACAGGTGATAGGACAGACAGGTATGGCTTCTTCCACATAACTAAGCTCTTTGACTAACACCTTCTGTTTTGGGGTTTTCCCGGTGAGAAACTCACCATATTTTATAGTGATTAGCCATTACATTTACTAAAACCTCATTTCTGTAGGTTAAGCTATAACCAGGCAATGTACATTTGTTTAATAGCCACAAAACCATTAGAGGGATCAGGGTTTCCCATTTATTAAATCTAAAGCAGTTCTGCTGTACTTATGCAAATGAGCAGCTGAGCAAAAAGGGACTTAGGCCAGTCTTTGCCCCAGGTAAATGTATTTTCTTTGAGGGCTCCTTTCTTAGCATTTTTCACACAGGAGGCTCATATTTTTCTTTTGTCTTTTCCCTGTTCGGTCAGCAAAACTGCCAAAGTTGTAAAGTGGTAACCCTTTCAATTGTATAGGAGTCAGTTTTTTCATAGATTAATGTATTCACTGATGAGTTGATAGTTCCTTTACTCTTTGTATATCTTTTCTTGAGGAAGAAAATTTCTTCTAATTTTCCATGTACAGTATTGACTATTGCATCTTCCTACATACAAAAAACATATTTTTAAAGGAGATTAACTCTATATCTTCTGCCACAAGGCATTATAATAATGATAATAATGTTTATGTAGTGATCTAAATTTTGAAAAGAGCCTTTATATATATGTATATATATATATACATATACATACACACACACATATATATATATACATATATACACAGACACATGCATATGCATATATTTTGCATTGGACAGCATATCACTCTTGACTTGAAAAATCACAAACTGATTTGTAGGATCACCATGAGGATTACAAATTTCTTCATGATGTGGAAGCAAAGAGAGAAGA
>NC_058133.1:426168476-426201903 GCF_016433145.1 Gracilinanus agilis | reverse complement strand
ACACATATATATATATATACATATATACGTATATATATATATATAAAATCTGATTTCATTTTCCCAACAGCACTGAAAAGCAGATGATTCCATTTTACAAATGAGAATTTATACTTAAATTTTCCTGACACTAAATCTAATGCTCTGTCTGTCTGCTTACACATTTCTGGTACAGGCAATTTAGATACGAGTAGATGAGGAGTTAGGACAGTCACCTTGGTAATGGTAGATAGAGATTTTATATATGAAAGAATTCCAGATGATTAGAGCTAGTCACAAGTGGAATGGGCTGCCTCAAGATATAATAGATTCTGTCTACCTAAAAGACTTCAAGACTTAACAACATGTATTGTTAAGGGGTTTGTTGTAGAGGGGATTCTTGTCCAAGAACAGGTTGGATTACCTTTGAGTTCCTATTATCCTTTGATTTGTTTTGACTTTTCTTTATAATTTCTCTTGGGTTAACTAGTAAACTCTTGACTGTTATCCAATATGACACCTTATTTACTCTCATGAATTAGGAGTTGTTTTATGTTCACATTTTCTTGATCCTACTATGTTTGTTACATTTAATGCTTAAAGGGGGAAGACCTCTAGCACTTGAATGTGAGTATTACTGTATGTTAGGGACAGAGAGGAAATTTGTACTATAGCAGCATGGACAAACACCTTGTTTTAATTACTTCCATCAATTATTTATATAATAAGCAATTCTCTTTTCCCAAGTATTTTATTGTGTATTTTTAACAGTTGCTGGCAGAAACAGTTTTTAACATTTGTTTTCTGACATCTTACTATCTATTTTTCCACTCTCTGCCTCCTCTAACCCATCTCTAAGGCAGCAAGCAATATGACATAGGTTATACTGTAAGGATTAAAATTTAGGTATTATAGGTATATATTAAAAATATGTGGCCGCCAGGAATCAACAATTAGGTTGATTCCATAATTAAATCAGACCCAAGTCAGCATCGGGTTGAAGAATTTATTTACAATCAGGTAGGTAAAAGTAGGGATAAAGAGAAAAGGGAGGTTAGAAGGCTAAATAAATGAAGCTGTAAGCCACAGGGCCCAACAGCCAGATAGGCAGAGTTTAGAATTGGCCCAGCTAGGCCAAGGAAGCCAGCCTAACTTACCCGCGTGACAATACCGAGTGTAAGCTGTCTGTGGTCTCAGGAGATGCTTCTTCTTCCAGTTCCAGACAGCAACTGCCCCAAAGGAAGTTCACTAACTTACTTAAAGAGATCGTGTCTTTCATCACTTCCTGTGGTCCACCTCTAATTCAAATGGACAAATGGCAGTTTCTACATTGATTTGGACTGCCCAAAGGGCAGTCCCTTATTCTTGATTTGTTACTTATTGTCACGTGTGGGTAACTCGTCTCCCCTCCCCACTAAGGGAGGTGGGAGTGACATCATTAGCACGCCTAGGTTGAGTAGATTTTTGACTATTAATGGGCTGGAGCTAATTCTATTTACAAAATAATGATAAATATGAAAAATGATAAAGGCTTCTATAAATATATAAATTAGTATTTTAATTAAAGCCATGTTTATAGATAAAATCATTAGACCACGTGCTTGTAAGCATTCAAAACTGCCGCCTCCATTACTGTCTCCTGTTTCCTGGAAGCGCCATACTATCATGTAATAATACATATTTCTATATTCATCATATTATAAAAGAAGAGATCACTCATACAAGAAAATATTCATGAAGGAAAAAATGAAAAATGATATGAATCAATCTGCATTCAGACTCTATTAGGTCCTTTTATGGCAATGGAAAGCTGTTGCTTACACCCAAATCCATGTCAGGAATTTGTAGATTTCAGATCAGGGGACAATGATCAGACTTTTCCCTGGATCAGAGTACTTTCAAAACTCTTATAGCTCGCAGTTCACCAGTCAGAGCTGACCTTGAGGTCAAAGAATAACAAAATACTCAGTACCCCAAGAAAGCAACAGGAGTAGCGCAGAGCATCCCTATAGAGGTTCAGAAAGCCTTGTCCTAAAATCCAGACTTAAGTCAGGAAATAGACTTGAAGAATGAATAAACAGTAACAACAACAAAAGAATCAGACCATAAAATATAATTGTCAAGGCCTAGACCCATAAAAGAATGACTCCAAAATATCCACAAGTAAAACCTCAAAGAACAACACAGCTTGGCTAACAGTTTAACTACAATTCCTGGAAAAACTGAAGCAATAAATTTTAATGAATTATTTATACACACACATATATATATATATGAGAAATAGAAGCACCATAAGGAAAAATTTTAAAAGAAATGAGTTATGAAAGAAAGAATTAGGCAATTAGCAGGACTTGACATGAAAAAGAATATGTACTACCATAGAAAGAACAGATGGAAGCCAAATGCAGATTCAAATATACCTTTCTTTACTTTGTTTCCTCCATGAATGTGTCTCTAGTATAAACTATATATACCTTATTTTACAACATGGCAGACATGTAAATATATATTCTGTGATAATACACATGTAAACTATATCATTATGCCTGCCTTCTTAGAGAAGGGGATGGATAAGAAGGAGGGAAAGAACATGGATTATAAAATTTCAGAAAATGAATATTAAAAATCTTTTCAATATTTAATCTGTAAAAAATAATTTTAAAAAAAAATAAAGGGAATCTTAAACAGAATACTAGCAAAAAGGCTCCAGCAAGTGATCACGAGGATTATTCATTATGATCAGGTGGGATTTATACCAGGAATGCAAGGGTGGTTCAATATTGGGAAAACCATTCACATCATTGACCATATCAACAAGCAAGCCAACAAAAATCACATGATTATTTCAATAGATGCTGAAAAAGCCTTTGACAGAATACAACACCCATTCCTATTGAAAACACTAGAAAGTATAAGAATAGGAGGGCCTTTACTAAAAATAATAAACATTATATATCTAAAACATCATCTACAACAGAGATAAATTAGAAGCATTCCAATAAAATCAAGAGTGAAACAAGGATGCCCATTTTTACCTCTATTATTTAACATTGTACTAGAAACACTCACAGTAGCAATTAAAGAAGAAAAAAAGAAATTGAAGGTATTGAAATAGGTTGTGAGGAGACCAAGCTATCACTCTTTGCAGATGATATGATGTTCTACTTAAAAAATCCTAGAGAATCAACTAAAAAGTTAGTGGAAATAATCAACAACTTTAGCAAAGTTGCAGGATACAAAATAAATGCACATAAATCATCAGAATTTCTACATATTTCCAACACATCACAGCAGCAAGAGGTAGAAAGAGAAACACCATTTAAAACCACCCTAGACAATATAAAATACTTAGGAATCTATCTGCCAAGACAAACACAGGAATTATACAAACACAACTACCCGGAGGCGTATGATGTATAAGCTTCAGTCACAGAGTCTCTTTCGAAAAGGGAAGTTCCTTAAGGGAAGTTCAGGAAGTTAGTCTTTATACTCACCACGTGGAATTCCAAGGTCTCAGGGTCCAGGGCTCCTCCACATCCAAGCAAGAACCAGAAGAGACCCTGGCTCACTCAACTCTCTCTTTTTAAAGGGGCTTCTTTTGCATCACTTCCTGTGCCTTCCTCTTAGTTTGCTCGTCCAATCACAGCAGACACTTTTCTTAGGACTGACCAGGAGGCAGTCAGCAAATTCTGATTTGTCACTCACTAGCATACGTGGGTTACAGACCTCCCAAATTGTGAGTTAAGACTTATTTTCACCTTTGGTGATTAAATCTAAAGATGGGCAGGGTAGATATAATCTCATTATCACACTCCCCAAATTAATCAATTTATTTAGTGATATACCTATCAAACTACCAAAAAACTTTTTTACTGAATTAGAAAAAACTATAACAAAGTTCATTTAGAAGAACAAACAACCAAGAATATCAAGGGAAATAATGAAAAAAATATGAAGGAAGGTGACCTAGCAGTACCAGATCTTAAACTGTACTATAAAGCAGTAGTCATCAAAACAATATGGTACTGGTGAAGAGATAGAAGTGAGGATCAGTGGAATAGACTTGGGGTAAGTGACCTCAGCAAGACAGCCTATGATAAACCCAAAGAACCCATCTTTTGTGACAAAAACCCACTATTTGACAGAAACTGCTGGGAAAATTGGAAAATAATATGGGGGAGATTGGGTCTAGATCAACATCTCACACCCTATTCCAAGATAAATTCAGAATGAGTGAATGACTTGAATATAAAGGAAACTATAACTAAATTAAATGAGCACAGAATAGTATACTTCTCAGATCTCTGGCAAAGAAAAGATTTTAAAACTAAGCAAGAGTTAGAAAAAATCACAAACTGTAAAGTAAATAATTTTGATTACATTAAACTAAAAAGTTTTTGTACGAACAAAACCAGCACTGCCAAAATTAGAAGGGAAGCAACAAATTGAAAAAAATTCTTCATAACAAAAAACTCTGACAAAGGTCTAATTACTCAAATATATAAGGATCTAAATCAATTGTACAAAAAATCAAGCCACTCCCCAATTGATAAATGGGCAAGGGACATGAATAGGCAATGTACAGATAAAGAAATCAAAACTATAAACAAACACATAAAAAGTGTTCTAAATCTCTTATAATTAGAGAAATGCAAATCAAATCAACTCTAAGGTACCACCTCACACCTAGCAGATTAGCTAACATGACAGCAAAGGAAAATGGTGAATTTTTGAGGGGATGTTGCAAAACTGGGACATTAATGCATTGCTGGTGGAGTTGTGAATTGATCCAGCCATTCTGGATGGCAATTTGGAACTATACCCAAGGGGCTTTAAAAGACTATCTGCCTTTTGATCCAGCCATAGCACTACTTGATTTATAACCAAAGAGATAATAAGGAAAAAGACTTGCACAAAAATATTTATAGTCATGTTCTTTGTAGTGGCAAAAAATTGGAAAATGAGGGAATGTCCTTCGTTTGGGGAATGGCTGAACAAATTGTGGTACCTGTTGGTGATGGAATACTACTGTGCTCAAAGGAATAATGAACTGGAGGAATTCCACGTGAACTAGAATGACCTCCAGGAATTGACGCAGAGTGGAAGGAGCAGATCCAGGAGAATGTTGTATACAGAGATCAATACACTGTGGTACAATCTAACATAATGGACTTCTCTACTAGCAGCAATGCAAAGATACAGAGCAATGATGAGGGACTTGTGAGAAAGAAAATTAGCTACATTCAGAGGAAGAACTGTGGGGGTAGAAACACAGAAGAAAAACAACTGCTTGAACACATGGGCTGATGGGGGATATTGGATGTAGACACTAAACAATAACTCTAGTCCAACTATCAATAATATAGAATTAGGTCTTAATACTAAGTTATTTGAAATTTTGGGGGGTTCCATTAAGAGATATTTGAGGCTCATTTGAGCCTTGGAATACTTAGATGTGTGACAGACTTCCTGTGGACATTTGGGGGACTTTGAAACTACATTTTCCATGATTCAATGGGTTTCCGGTTTTTTGACATGTTGAAGTCAACCAACGTGAACCAACGTGGCTTAAAATTGGGTGGTCAAGGTTGGTACTTCCTCTTTGGTAGGTAGGAATGGTTAGGGGAGGTACAGAATATAATGGCTGAGGTGGCATTTTTGAAATTATAGCAGGTGAGTGGTCGATTTTATATTTTACCTACATGGCCATAATTAAAATATTACTGCTCCTTTTACTCTCAGTCTTTACTTATTTTACTTATAATAATACATATAACAACCCAGTGGGATTGTGTGTTGGCTACAGGGGAATGGGGGGTTTGGAGGAAAGGGAAAGAACATGAAATGTGTAACTATGGGAAAATATTCAAAAGAAAAAAATAAAGGGAATTAGCATTTTGGCACAAAAGGCACAGTACTTTGCTCAAACCTCAGGAAAATGAGAATGGATCAGGTAGATGTTAATTCCTCCATGAGGGAATGAGAAATATTAAAGTCAAAAGAATGGGGGGGGGGGAAGATCAGATAAAAACAGCTGACCTGGAGAATAGATCGACAAGAAAAAATTAAGTATCTTTGGACTACCTGGAATTTATAATTCTCCCTCCCCCTCCAAAAAAAAGAGCCCAAGCATTCTATTTTAAGAAATATCAAAAGAAATGTGTCCTATGTTAAAATGACTCCAACAAGTTCTTTTAATACTAAAGGGAAAAATGGAAATAGATTATATCCAATAGTCACCTTGTGAAAAAAAATACAAAATAATACACTCAGGAACACAGTAAACAAAATCCAGATCTTCAAATACAAAGAAAAATTACTGAAAGTAGCAAGAAAGAATTTCAGGACTAAAAAGCAATGGTTAGGATCACATGTGGTTTAAAAGTCACTCCCTTGAAGGAAAGTAGAGTTTGGAATTTGAAAATCCTAAGACAAAGGCTATTTGTATACAACCCAAAATACTGTCTCAGTAAAACTAGATATTATCCTACAGGGAAAAAAATAGGTATTTTAATGAAATAGAAGATTTCTAAGCCTTCCCAATGAAAAGATCAGTGCTTCATAATTATTTTAAAATTCAAACACAAAAATGAACAATCATAAACATTAAAGGATTAAATACTTTCTAGAATGGAGCAATACATGTGTCCCTTCTGAACCCTATTATCATCAAGGTTATAAAAAGAATATAATAAAGGGCCTAGAAGTATCTTAGTTGAGAGCTGATGTTCTTATGAAAAGAATGGAAAGAGAAAACAAGAATACCTTAGGTGGGGGGCAGCTGGGTAGCTCAGTGGATTGAGAGTCAGGCCTAGAGAAGGGAGGTCCTAAGTTCAAATCTGACCTCAGACACTTCCCAGCTGTGGGACCCTGGGCAAGTCACTTGACCCCCATTGCCCACTCTTACCACTCTTCCACCAAGGAGCCAATACACAGAAGTTTAAGGGTTTAAAAAAATAATAATACATTAAGTGGGGAGGAGAGAAGGAAAGTTAGGGAAAATTATCTCACATAATTGAGTTGTGCAAATAGAAGCCTATACAGAAAAAAAGAAAAAAGGTGCAAAGGTAAGGTGATACTTGAATCTTACTCTCATTTGAACTGGTCGAAGAATACACATATACAAAGTTGGGAATAGAAATACTTTTCACTCAGCAGAGAAATACTATGGAAAGGGAATAAGGAATGAACTGAGGGTGGGGGTAAATTAAGGAAGATAGTCTTGAGTGAAACAGACTAACGAAGAATGTACAAATATGTTTTTAAGTCTTTTTGAGGGGGCAAAGGATGTGATTCTTAGGTTGTGCCCATCCAATAGGCACTGGCTAAGGAAAGTATGCTATGTAAATGTGATAGAACACAATTGTACTTTTTAAAAATAATGATGAAATAGATGATCTAACACTGATATGATTTGAATGAACTGACAGAGTGAATGACTTTAGAACTCAGACTAGCATAATAATCAATCAATATTCTAGAGGACTGATGATGAAATTTTCTATTCCCTAACAGAGAGGTAAAAGACCTAGAATCTAGTATAAATATATTTATATATGTGCATCTATGTACACGTTCATTTGTACTTTTCTCTCTCTCCTTATATTAACATATACATTTTTATATATGATATATATTACATATGTATGTGAATTTCCCTTTATATCTAACAAAGACTTTATTTTCCTTTAATTCTCAAGCATAGGGAGAGGGTAGGAGGAAGAGAAGATAGCTTTTTCCTGATTAAAAAAAAAGAAAATTTAATTTTAAAAAATGTGCAATAGAGGGAATCCAAAGTGGAAATAGCATGGTGGTGTAGATATTGTTCAGGTAGATATTGTTCAGGTAGAGATATTAAGGAAACAAATTTCTAGGTTTATCCCCAGAAATACACTGAATATATGGTAATGTGAAAAAGTAATGATTATGTCAAGATTTCAAGAAAAATGGAGATAGATGATCATCTGACCTCGTCCATTTCCACATTAAGCATGCTCCAATAGAAAGAGCACTGGACTTTCAGTCAGGAAAGATTTGGGTTAAAGTCTTGCTTGCGTTCTTTATCCAGCACAAGTCCTTTCAACTCTCTGAGCCCCAATGTGCACATCTATAAAATGGGGATAATACTTGGAGTACTTAACCTTCCAAAGTTCTTGTGAAGATCAAGCAACAATGTATGTAAAGTCCTTTGCAAACCTTAAAATATCTGTATGCTGTTAACACATGTACAATGAGACTCACCTATTTAATTATCTAATTATTTAAGCTCAGTTTAATGATATTTCCATGTAAGGATGTTATTATTTGGCATTTTTATTTATGTTTGATTTGCCATTACTTCTTAGTCTCCTCTTTCTGCTCTGATATTCTATTTTAAAGTTTGTACTTCTGCCTAATCCTTTCTGTTATGGTTTTTGGCACAATCCTATAAAATGATACATCTTTATTCTAAAAGTATGTGTGTTGGGGGTTTGTGTGTGTGAATATATTTCTACCAGTAGTGTGTAATGGCCTTTCCTGGAGAGATTTCTACCACATTTCAATTGCAACTTAATTCAGTTGGAAATAGTTTTTCATTTATCATTCTTTGGTTACCATTTTCTAACTACAGGTGACCAATCAATTGTTCTATTGAACTATCTTAAGAAGGTTCATGCTCCATTTTGTGATGTTTCCTCTCTCCCTCTCTAAATACCAACAGTTCAGATTATTTAACACCGTCACGGTATATCTATTTGGTGAGATTCACAATGCCACAGCCCTAGAATCTTTACCAATTGAAAGCTATAAGGGAAAATAAGGGAAAAAAATTGTACTATTGATACAAGCTTGCATCTGCAATGTTTGCTAAGATGTGCAAACTGATTGGCATGCCTGTTTGACACACAGCATGGTATGGGTAATGAAAATGTTCCACTCTTACCAGTTTTTCAAGGTCTGATTGTCTGGGACCATGTTTTAGATTTGGTTTGTCACACACGAATAACAGAGATCAATCACAGTAGTCACATTTACAGGGGATCACATAAAATATATTAAGAAACTCAGCACTTTGCCTCCAAATCCCCAGAATTTCTTGATAAGAAAATTAAAAATCTATTTCTGACATTTTCACATTGCATACCCCTCCCTTTCATCCATCAGAACGGTTTTATCCTGGGTAAAATGCATGACCTACATAGACCATCAAATGATAACAATAAGGAATTCCTACACAAGTCATTACATGAGGCTCAGAAAGAATTATCTTTTGATGACTGAAGAAGTAATATAAGAATATTGTTGAGAATATAAAAAAGATTATTTCTTTTCCCTTCTCTAACTGTTAAGTGGCAGCTGAAAATGAGGCATATCCAAAGATACACTTATTTACAGAATGGGAATAGGATGGAGAGAAGGAATCAGTTATTTGGACATTTGACTTCTTAAGTCCCTGTATATCAGAACTAGTTAATTCCAGTAGGATTTGCGTTCCAATCCACTACTGTCTGGTTCTCAGTCATATACACACACATATAATATATGTATATAGACACATATATAAAATAAAATAAAATGTTCTATATAAATTATAATATACATACAGACATATTTTGTACATATTTGTACAGTTCTAAGGAACTAGTCCCCCAGCAGGATCTGCATTCCTGTACTGTAATCCCATTCTACTCTTCTGACTCTTAATCCCAAAAGAATTTTTTTTCCAAATTGCTTCTTGCTCATAACTTCATACATCCTACATTTAGAACATGTGATATAGGTTTCACTAAAAATATTGAGTACATCATCATGAAATCATTGAATTTCTCTCTTTGATTTCTCCTTTTTCTGCATTATCCCCCTCCCTTTTCCTTCTCTTAAGCAATGGAAGGGAAAGCATCTCTAGTAATAGTAAATCTACTCCTAACTTCCCTGTCTCTTTCTCTTACACACACACACACACACACACACACACACACACACACACACACACACTTTTTTTTTCTCTACTGGTTTATTTCCATTTGTTTATGTAGAAAAGTAATATATTTTAATAAAAATTTTGAGATCATTCCGATGAATAAGAGGAACCCTCTTTTAGTCCCGTTAAGCTACCCATTAACTCTCCCACATCTTCTTTTTGATGATAAATTTCCTGAAAAATCTATACTTTGTCCCTTAACTTCTTCCTATGGTCTATGCCCTTTATACTATTATTTCTGCTTGTGTCAGTCTAATCAACCAGTCAATAAACATTTATAAGTACCTTCAATGTTCCATGCATTATACTAAAAAATAGAAATATGAAGAAAGGTAAATACTCTCAAATAATTACAATCTAATTGGGGGGAAACAATCATCATCTCTAAAGATACCAATGACGACTTTAGTCTAAATCTAATGGCGTTAAAAAATATTCATCCAGTCACTGATACAGTTCTTAACATATAGTAGGCCTTTTTTTTTAATTTTTTTTTATTTTAAACCCTTAACTTCTGTGTATTGACTTATAGGTGGAAGAGTGGTAAGGGTAGGCAATGGGGGTCAAGTGACTTGCCCAGGGTCACACAGCTGGGAAGTATCTGAGGCCGGATTTGAACCTAGGACCTCCCATCTCTAGGCCTGGCTCTCAATCCACTGAGCTACCCAGCTGCCCCATATAGTAGGCCTTTTAAAAGTTCTTGTTCTATTGGATTGCATTGAATTGACCACTCTATAACTTTTGACACTGTCACCTATTTGCTCCTACATAATACCCACTTTCAAGGACACCAGATGCTCCTGTTCTGCCTTCAACCTCTCTAACTACTCCTGTTTCTTCTTAGATGGATATGCATCCTCTTTTGGATCCTTCAATCTGAGCACTTCTTTTTTGTCTTGGTCTTCTTGTACAATCACATCACTAAAGGGATGTATAACCATGGAATGGAATGGAAAAAAATAAGATCTTAGTATATTTTGAACACTCTGCTGGATGCAAAAATACACATAGAAAAGCAAGGCAGGCACAACTCTCAGAGTTCTCCTAATTAAGGGAGACATCATATATACATGAGTTTATCTGCAGAGTAAATGAAAAAGACTGATTGTTCTTGAAATGCATCAGCTGAGCTTATAGCCAGGCCTATGGGTCCTATGGTACATTGTTAGAAAGAGGAGAAAACCTGAGTGGTTGGAGTTTGGGACATAACATTTGGAATACTCACTTCTGGTGAGTTCCACCCTCAGATACTCTATTGTGTTCTCTATTCTGAGGGAGTTGATGTTGTCTTGGTTGGAAGTTGCAGGGATCAATAATCAGTCAGTCAACAATCATGTTTTAAATGCCTTACCTGTGCTAGGTTCTAGGGATACAAAGAGAACTTCTTGTTCCATATTTTCATATAATTCTAAATCATTATCTCTAGAGAGTTGGCCTTCTGTTTAAGATTCAGCCTGGAATCTCCAGTTGCTCATGTGATGTGTTTACCTGGGTATCCAAACCATAGCTCAAATGCAACATGTCTAAGTTAAGTTTTGTTACCTTTTCTCCAAAAAATTTTCCACCTTTTTAAACATATTTCTGACTTCCATCCATCCCCTACTTCCCATCCCAAGACCTCATTCACCCAAGTTCTCATGTTCAGCCTCAGAATCATCTTTGGCTCTTCCCTTTCTGTGGTCAGCAATTTATCTTACTTCTTCCTCTGGGGCATCAGTTTTATGTCCCTTTTTCTGAATTCTCATTCCCACAGCCCTAGGAGAGACCCTTATCACCATCAACCTAAACAAATAAAATCATTTTCTAGCAGGTTTACCTGCAACCACTCTCTTCCCCTCTGATTTATGCTTTATAACTGCTAAAATAATCTTTGTATGCAGAGTTCACTCCTTTGTTCAAATTTTTTCTAGAGTTCCCTGTTATGTATTGGCTCAATTCCAGTCTCTTCTTCAGGGACCTTAATGACAAGTCACTTAACCTTGGTTTCCTTATCTATAAAATAAAAAAGCTGAATTGAATGGTCTCAGGTCATATCTAGCTCTAAATCTATAATGCTAGTTGTATGTAAAGCCAAATATTGACTTATGTAGTCTTGTTGTTTTAAGCAGTAGAGGTTTTCCCAATTGGCTTTTGGGAAATACTAGCCCTTAAGCTGTCTTCTGTCTACTGGGAAAATGTTAGATTATGTTTGTGTTGGCCATTTTGTAACTTTTATCTCAATGGCACCTTCTTCAGAAAAAAAAAATTAAATAATAATTATTCATTGTGATTAGAGCTTTATAAACATAAGTAATCTTAAACTTTTATAGTTTTTAATTAATTAATAGAAAGGGAGCATATTTTCATGAGTCATCTGTAACCAATTGTGACCACTGTTTTTTGACCCGAATCTAATTGTCTTTTGGTGTTGACTTCACTTAATATTGTAGTCATGCAATTTTTATCCAATTTCTACTTCCTTGCTTTGTACATACTCACATAAATCTTGCCATATTTCTTTAAATTTTTATTTACTATTCCTTATTGTACAATAATATTTTGTAATATTTATATACCACAATTTATCATATACAGTATTCCCCAACCTAAGAGCATGTAATTTCTTTCCATATTTTTATTAATTCAAATAGTGTTTTTCTGAATATTTTGGTACATGAGAGATCATTCTGTCACTGAATTTCTTTGGGGGGATAAATTTTGTAATGGGAGCATTAGAATTATAAGATTCATTGAATTATATAGTTGCAGAGCTGTAAGAGACATCAGGCTCATCAATTGTAGCCTAATTATTTTATACCTGAGGAAACTGAAATCCCAAGAAGTTGTGACTTGCCCAAGATCACCTATGTTTAAAGTAGCAGAGCCAGAAATTTAACCCAGGTCTTCTATCTCCAAATGTATTACTTTTTCTACTGTACTCCACTCCTTCATTCAAATGCTGTTCAAAAGTTATAAATTATTTAGTAACTTTTTCTTACATAATTCTAAGTTAGGTTCAGAGTTATAAACTATTTAGTGGCTTTTTAAACATAAGTCTAAATCATTTTCTAGAAGTTTATGCTAATTTGTACTACACTATACTAATTCAAATACTGAATTTTATATTGTAAAAGGGAATTCTTAATCCCTTTCTCTAATTTAACTGGGGACCTGGAGGTCCTTTTACCATAGAGATGTGAAAAGATATACCAGCCTACAGTGAAAGGAAGTAGAAACCAGAGAGAACAGGAAGTGAGATAAGAAGGGGATATAAAAGACCAGAGCAAGGACTGAGAGAGGCTTTTTGACCTTTTCTGGGTTGGGAGGTGGTTGGTTGTTAGTAGTTGGTTGTTGGGGGTGGATTGCTGGTGGTGTGGGTTGGTGATTAGTTGGTGTTTGGGAGATATATAGATATAGATATAGATATAGATATAGATATAGATATATAGATATAATTATATAGATTCAGCCTGGTGAGCTGAGCTGAAAGGTGATCAGCTGGACTTTCTCTAAAGGCAGTTATAGGCAGTTATGGGTAGCTTATAGGGTAGCTAGTTAGACAATTTCTCTATCATCTCTTTCCTATATTTCTCTCCTTTTACTATATTCTCATTAAAACTAAAATTGTTAAAAGCTGTTTTCTTATTTTGTCAAATTCCTATTTTAACCCTTCATATATATATATATATATATATATATATATATATATGTATTGTTGTTCAGTCATTTCAGTTATGTTCAACTCTTTGTGACTCCATTTTGAGTTTTCTTGACAAAGATACTAGAGTGGTTTGCCATTTCCTTCTCCAGAAAATTTTACAACTGAAAAAACTAAGGCAAACAGGGTTAAGTGATTTGCCCACAATCATATGACTAAACTCAGGCTTATGAGTCTTCCTGATTTCACTCCCAGAACTCTGCAGTGCCACTAGCTGCCTCTATATTATGTGTGTATATGTGTAAGCTAATATATATTATATATACTATGTATATATAATATACTCTATTATGTTTTAATTAAAATACTAGTATAATGTACAGTACTAATAATTATACTATACTAATTCTCTATCTAAATTCACCAATTTAATAGCTATATTCAGTGATCTTTTCTGTTATCATATTTCTTGACTTCTCTGAAGCATTTAACACTGTCTACTACTAGAGCATATCATGTCCCTCTCTTCCTACAGTCTCTCAGTTTACTATTTTGATATTTTTTTTCATTCTTGCCACTGTGATAAGCCAGAGGTAATACTTCTTGGTCCCTTTAATTTGTGTTTCTCTCATTTTTAGTAATTATGAGAAAATTCATAAGATCTTGTTAGCTTTCAAAAGAAGAAATGCAAATTACTATTTTCCTACCCTATTTACCTATATTTACCTATTTAACCATTGGGGGATGACTCAGTCTTATACATTTTAATAGTGTTTTATATATTTTGGATATAAAGCTTTTATCCAACATGTTGAGCACAGTTTGTTTGTTTTTTCTCATTACATCCCTTTTCTTTTTTTCTAATAGAATTAATTTTGTTTGAGCAAAAAATTTCAAATGTTTCGTAATGAAAATTTTTTTGGTTTTTTATTTCTTTGGACAAATTATTCAAGTTCTCTTAAACATCTCCTAAAACATATCACTTCTACAATAATCTTCTTATCTTTTTAAGCTTCTGTCTGTCCCAATCTGTTCTTATTTTGCTGCCTACATTCTCGTGTCTCCCCAAACTTTAAAAAAAAAATCTCAATTCTACCATTCCCTCAAACTAATGTTCTCTAACTCTCTTCCCTTTCATAGCCACGTAGCAAGACAATACTATATTTATGGTTTATATTTCCTCCTATTAAAATCATTTTTCTATCCTTCATACCCTATCTTCCAACCTCATTACTCAACTAAAAATTTCTCTATCTAAAGTTACTAATTCAATGGCCATGTTCAGTGGTCTTTTCTATTATCATACTTCTTGATCTTTTTAAAGCATTTGTCCGTGTTGACTACTCTTTCTTCCTCGATTACTCTTTTCTTCCTTTTGGATTTTCATGACAGTGTCCCCTCTCCTGGATCTCCTCCTAATTTTCTGGCCCCTCCTCAGTCATCTTTGATGAATTATCATCCTTTTCCTGCCCCTTAACTGAAGATGCGCCTGAAGACTCTTCTATATAAACCCTTTATTGGTGATTTCATTAACTCCATAGATTCAATTATTGATCATCTCTGAAGTTGCTTTCTATAGATAGGTCCTATGACTACCCTCTATTTTGAGCTCTTGTCTCAAATATGGCCATTGGATATTTCCAACTAGATGCCCACTGGCACCTAGAACTCAAAGTGTCTACAGTAAAATTCATTACCTTTCTCCCTCCCTAACAAACATATTTTTATTCTTAGTTTCCTCTTTTTCTCTTGAGGCCACAAACACCCTTCCAGTGAGCTAGTTTTACAATGTCAATATTATCCTCAACTCTTTGTTCTCATTTCTGAGTATTCAAGCACTTACTATGTCTCTACAACATCTTTCATATACAGTTCCAATGACCATCTCATCAATAGCTTCTTAATTGGTCTCCCTGCCCCTTCTCTAGCTTTTCTTCAACTGGTTCTCCATACATATGTCCTTTGGATCTTTCTAAAGTAGAGGTCTTAACATGTCACTGTCCTACTGTAGATTCTTTATTGACTCTCTATCCTCTTTAGTAGAAGAAAAACTTAAATATATCCTTTTAATATGTAATAAAGCACATTATCTTTAATACTTAAAAAACTTCACCTTCTATCTCCAATCTGTCTTTCCACACCAATTTTACATTAGTCCTCTGTATATACCCTTTTCCTTCTATCCAGACTGGGCCTATTTGATGTCTTATACATGATTCCTATTTTCTCACTTTTTTGCCAAGCCATCCTTCCTGGTCTGGAATAAACATTCTTTTCATTTCTGATTCTTATAACCCTCTAGTTTATTTCCAGGCCTAGAGTCTCCTAAGTGAGATCTTTTTCAACTTGTAGTGTTTGTTGCCTTACCTCAAAATTACCTTGCCCTAGGAGCAGCTGGGTGGCTCAGTGGATTGAGAGTCAGGCCTAGAAATGGGATTTGGGGTGGGGTCTTGGGTTGGCTTTAAATACTTCCTAGCTATGTGACCCTAGGGAAGTCACTTAACTTCCATTTCCTACTCCTTATTACTTTTTCTGCCTTAGAAACAATATACACTATAGATTCCAAGACAAAAGGTATGGGCTTGAAAAAAATTATATTGTATTTATTTTGTATATCCATTTAATTTACTTATCTCTATATACACTTGTCTAAGTACCTGTTGTTTCCCTCAAGTTGAAAGAAAACTCCTTGAAGGCATAGTCTTTCATTATTGGCTTTGTCTCCCTAATGCTTATCATATTTTCTTTCATGGTAGATAGTTAATAAATACTTATTTTAACTTTGGCAATTTGTGAATTTTTTTTGTCCCAATTTGAAGAGCTCTGACTCAAGTTATCATTTTAACCTTCTTGCAGACATTAATAAACTTCTCCAGGCAATTTTTGTGCTTGGAATATTATCATATTCATAGAAGAAACCAAATAACTCTGTTAAGTCACATTGTGAAGTATCCTAAAATCATTCCATTGGCTGAGAGCAATGTGATTTCTCAGTAGTCATTAGAGTTTGATTCTTTTTTTCATCTTTCTTTTCTAACTGAAAATCTTATGGGTCCTGCTTTGGGATTCAGAGGCTTATCATCTGTCCTTTGTAGTTAAGATCTCAAAGTGAAAGCAAAGTCACCTTCAGTGACTTCAGATCCTGGTAAGTTCTTTACATCACATTGCTTTCCTTCATGTGAGAGTGGAAAGCTCGCTAAGGAGATCAGTGAAACATTACTGTCATCTTTCCAGAAGTTTCTAGCTATCTTTGGTCTTCCCAAAAATCTATTGTACTGTTTTAAAACATACCTTAAGTGTTAAATGGAATTCTTTAGACTGCCAATATCCACATGGCCATGTATCACTTCTGTTACCATCCATTTAATTTGATTTTCATGTCCCCATTTCAATCAATCTGTCGATCAATAAACATTTATTAAGCAGATTTCCTTGTACTTCAACTTAATTTCCTCCATAAAGCTTTGTTAGATATTGACAATTTTTTTATTCACTCTTGGTAGCTTCTTATGGTCACACAACATTATAGAATTCCAAATTGTGATACCGAAATATTGTCAACTTTCTACCTTAAATGCTGGAAACTGATGATGAACTTCACTGCATTACTATAATATAAAGATATTAACATTGTCATCAAAATATAAGAAATGTAGCCATTTTGCTTTTAATAGTCCCACAAAAAAAGCCATTCCATGCAATGGAAAGTCCACCATATCTAAAACAAAACAACAAAAATAAAACCAGAGATGCTACAATATCTTAAGTCCTACCAGTCAATACATTGTAAGATTTTTTTTTTCTGACCCTAATCCTATGCTATAAAGCTTGTGAGCGCAGTATAATAACCCCTATTCCAGTGCATGTTAGGTTAGTCTTTTCTTAAAAGATATTGAAATTTGAACAAGATGATCACTAGAAAACCCATAGAATGGCATATGAAATGATGCAAAATGAAGTGAGTAGAAAGAACAAAGAGAATATTGTACACAGTAACAGCAATAAAATATAATAATCAGTTGTGAAAGCCTTATCTCCAAGAATCCTGAACAACTCCAAGGAACCCATGACAAGAAAGGTTCTCTATCAGCACTATTGAAGGAACTTACAGAATCTGAATGCCTATTGAAGCATACCATTCTTCATTTATTTCCTCCATGAATTTCTAGTAGTATGTGTCTTCTTTCACAACATGATGAATATGGCAATGTGTATTGCATAATAGCATGCATGTACAATCTATATCTTATTACTTGTTGTCCTGTGGAGAGTGGAAGGAGGGAGAGAACACAGATCACAAAATGTCAGAAAACAATTATTAAAAATTTTATTGACATGTAATTTGAAAAATATATAAAATAAAATTTAAAAAGATATTGAAATCAATCCTGAGACTTAATTAGCTTAAGGAATAAAGAAAACTTTGATATCCAGATAAGAAAGAGCCTTTCACATCAAAAGATATACTTTTCCTGGTTTATAAGCAGAAAACAAAGGGTCATGTATGATTAATATTAATTCATTACCAGTGTAAATAGCAAATTAGTTTAAGAGACATAAAGCACAGGTCTGGCCATAAGGAATTCAAGATTCTCTCTGATGCTTGATAAACCATGGTGAACACTTTAAGGAAGTAGAAACACAGCTAATCAACCAGGATACCTGATCCTTATCTTTATTGAATATCTTCCTTTTTCTATAGCTAAGTAGACATTCTTTTGTTTGCTGTCTATATATGTTTACATATATATATGTGTATACATATATATATATATATATATATATATGTTTATATGTCTACATTGTTGTCCAAATAGTGAACCTAAACTACCAAATGTCCAGTGTGGAAGTCAAGCCCAGCACAGAACACCACTCTTGTTTTTCTTCTGATTCTTCAATAAAATATATAAGTTCTTTAGTGATCTTCTCTTTTCTAAGATAAATAATCCCAATTCTGTTAACAGTTCTTTGGAGGTCATTTTTAAGGCTCTCCTGAACTCCCTCAGAGTTCTGTATTTCCTTTTCAAGTGCCAGGTTGACTTACAAAGAGAGTACAGGAACATTGAAAAACTGAATAGCATCTTTGCATTAGTCCACAAGGTAATAAAAGATTTGAGAATAAAATCTGTCTCTCTTTACTTCTGTATCTAGATTTCCTTTCCCAACTATTCCATTTTGTTCTCACTATGATATAAAGCAACAGTGTGCTGAAGCTGGGACCAAGGTGGCCTAGGAAAACATATTGCCAGCATTCTTTTTTGTTATACTGGCCAGTTGTTTGATCAGTTTCCAATTCTATTTTTCCTTTCTATGATTTTATTTCACATGTGAATGTGCATTGATATTGCTAGCTTAAAGAAAAAAAAACAAAAAATGCCAACAAAAGTTTCTTATTTTTTAATAGAAGAGAGAATAAAGTATAGAAAAAAAAATTCAGAAACAACCCTGCTGCCTAGATGACCTTAGTCATATCACTTAACCCTTCATTGCCTTGGGCAAGTTACTTGATTGCTAAAATTAAATAATGACAGCAGAACTTTCAATACCAAGTGAATTTTGCTGATTTGAAATGACCTAAATGAATTAAAATCACAAGTCTCAACCAAAAGTTGGGGAGAAAGTTTTAAATTAATTAAAAGCTTTTGTACTAGCAATATTTTTCTGAAGTTTAATTTTTTTAATTTTTAAAATGTTTTGCTTTGAGAAGAAATTTGCTGGTTTGAGAAATTGATGGACATAACTTAAGCTTCAAAATGAAAGGTTTGTATTTTATATACATTATCTCATTTAATCATCACATCACCCAGTGAAATAGTTGTTATTATCATCTCTATTTGGCAAATGTGGGCATTAAAAAGCTTAGCTTGTCCTGGGTCATACAGGTTGTAACTGGGCAAGATTGGAACTCAGATTCTCTTGACTCTAATTAGGAAGTTTGTGTTTGTATTTGCTTTTTTCCCCAATCCACTGTCTTGGTAGAATATCAAATGGTTTATTAATTTATACATTTCTTGTAAGAACAAGCAAACAGTATCTCATATAGTCCTAATGGCTTCAGCAACTACTAGATTAAGTGGGTCGAGTACTGGATTTGGAATTAAAAGACCAGGATTTGAATCTTGGCTCTGCTGTTTACCAGATAAATCACTGGATTTTGGTGGGGCCTCAGCTTCTTTAAGATAGGTCACTTCCAGTTCTAAATCTGTGATATAACTATAGAGAATTTAGAAATTTGTTTTAATGATCAAATTCTTAAGTAGACATACTGCTTGGATATTTAACATTCCTTAAAGTGTTTATTTGAAGAGCTCCATCCAGGGGTACTTTTGTCTTTTATTTTTTTAAACTCTCACTTCTCTCTTAGGACCATTTCTAAGACAAAATAACAGCTAAAATATCAAGATTAAATGAATTGCTCACAGTCATACAGCTAGGAAGTGTCAGAGACCATATTTGAACCCAGATCCTCCACACTCCAGGCCTGGGGTTCAGTCTGTTGTGCTACCTAGCTGTCCCTCTAATGGATACTTTTAGTTCTTAAAATTTTGGAAAACCTATGTTGAAAATTTCCATTACATATAATTAGAAAAATAAAATATATTTGAATAAAAAAATTAATTTCATAGGATTATAGATTTAGAGGTAGAAAAGATATTAGAGATCTTGTAGTTCAAACTCCTCATTTTACAATATCTTCATAGGCAGCTAAGTGTCTCAGTAGATAGAGTTTAGTTCCTGGAGTCAAAAGGACCTGACTTCTAATCCTGCCCAGGTAATTATTACATGTGTGACCCTGGGCTTTGTGTCTCAGTTTCCTCACCTACAAAATTAAGATAATAGTAGCTTCTACTTGAGAGTGTTGGTAAGTATCAAACAATGATAATTAATAAGAATAATAAGACTTACATAGCATTTACTATGTGGCAGGCACTTTACTATTTATAATTATTATCTTATTTGATCTTCACAATCCTATTCCAAAATTCACCTGAGAGTTAGATGTTCTTATTAGTCTTATTTTACAAATGAGGAAACTGAAGCAAATAGCAATTAAGTGACTTTCCCAGGGTCACACAGCTATAAGTGTCTGAGGCTAGATTTGAATTCAAAATCAATTAATTGATCATTCATTGAATGAGATTTGAATTCTCATTTCAAGAGTTTTACAAGTCTTAAAGTGCTACATAAATGCTAGTTGATTCAGAGTTTTAGAACCAGAATTGACCATAGAGACATTCTAGTCTAAATCTCTCATTTCATAGAGGTGGAACACAGAAGACAAAATCTTCAAAATTAAAATGATTTGCCCAGAATTTATATTGGTGGTTAAAAAAAAAGTGAGGCAGAATTTAAACCCAGATATTCTGATTCTGGGTGCAGCATTTTTCTACTTTAGAATACTGCCTCCATTTAAATCATTAATTACCTATAGTACATGTAAGGATTTTTTTCTAAAATTATGAGCAAGAGATCCTTTAGTTGAATCTTAACAGTGTTTTCTTTAATTTTTGCTATCTCAGGATTGTGTTCTTTGTGTTCATTATGTTCATTGTATTCAAATAATATTGTAACATTTCTTCCTTTTCTAAAGCTTTTATACTTCATTATGATATTAGATTTAATATTATACTAGTAATTGCTCTGAACTAGTTAAGTACAGGGATTATGGGTTTTGTTTTTGTTTGTTTGTTTGTTTTGTTTTTTCTTCTTTTTTTTAACCCTATTGCTTAGCACACATAATAAGCGCTTGATGACTAATTTTAAAAAATCAATCCATATATCTACTTAATATGGAAGAGTCAACCATCTTTAGGGCAGCTAGGTGGTTCAATGCATAGAGTGCCAGTCCTAGGGACAGACAGTCCTGTATACAAATCTGGATTCAGATACTTCCTAGCTGTGTGACTATGGTCAAGTCATTTAACCCCAATTGCCTAGTCTTCTCTCTTGAAACCAGTACTTAGTATTGATTCTAAGATAGAAAGTATCTTTTAAAAAGAGTTTAATCATCTTTGCCAAATCTCTCCCACCAGTTCCTCTATTTTTTAGAACAGGAAACCCAAATATACAAGTTTTTTATACAAGTTTTTTCTTGTAGCTTGAATGCCAGATTAACAGATATCCAAAGCTAAGAAAATAAATTTTAAAACTATGTTCTGAAATTATTCTCTGCCTAGATATTATGATTATTATAGTTGAATTTCCCATAGATGGACTGCTTCTTTCTTTCCTCGTTTTAACAGTCCAAACCAAAAAAGATGGTGCAGATGGAGAGGGATAGAATCTTGGAGCTTCTCTGCCTAACCGCGACAAAAACATGTCTTCCACTTTACTAGAAGTATCCATTTTGATAAGGGACTGCACAATTATAATAAGCTTGTACAGCAGCCCTCTCTTGTGGTTTCAACTGGAAAGCCAAATTTGAGGTTGCCTTCCTTCTGGGCCTCTGCAGTCTGGTGATGTCTCAGGGGGGAACATTTGGAGTCTGTGTGGGCTGAAAGCCAGATGACTAATACAAAGGGCACTGTGATTGAAACAGTGAGTGAGGCTTTTTAATATTTGGGGAGAAGAGGAGGAAAAAAAGACTCTCGTGCCATGATCAATGTTTCAATGAAATACAAATGTATAAGCACTTTCTGCCCATTCCTTTCTATCTATAAGTTGGCATTACATTGAAACAGAGGGTGAGGAATTTGCCATCCTAATGGGAAGGAAAACAATATTCAGAAAAGAAACCTCATGTGACTGCACTGCATGCTCTGATTCATCAGTTAATGTGCCAGGCTAGGCTTGGCTGACTCCTCCATTATCCTGGCTGTTCCCATCTCTGTTCCTCCTGTGACTGTTCCTAGTAACCCACAGCTGAGTAGTTGAATGCAGCAGCAGGAGGTAAAGAGGGCTCTTTCAAATAATCTTAACTAAATACTTCCTGGAAAAAAATGTTGCCCCATACTTTGCCAATCATACATTTAAATACCTACATATGGCAGGATGGATGAGGTTGCCGCAACATTTTATGTTGATGAAATGAAAGCATCAAATGTGGCAAATAGACTGTTCTGCGCAGATCTGTTTTATCACAAGCATAATCATTTTTATAGCTCCTTTCTTATCAGGCTCTCATGGTTATTTATAGTCAGTCTTTCATTTATCTTTATGACATCGCAGAAGAGAGTGAGGGACAGCTGTTAGCCTAATGTTACTCAGGAGGAAACTGAGTCATGAAGTCATTTGCTGAAGTCTACAGAATGAATTGACAGCAGACTCCCAACTGATGATGGTCTGATTATCTTTCTCTCCTGTTTCTCAACTCAGCTGTCTAGAATAGACTGTCCTCCAAAGCCCCAAGGACAATGAAAAGGCATTTTTAAGGTACATTCAGAGAAGCACAAGGAAAGAAGGGGCCCCCTGCTTGAGGCAGATGGCATAAGGTGATGAGACAATGAGCAAAGCAGAACTACTCAACTCAAATTTCACTTCCAGCCTCTTTATCAAGGAGAATGAGGTTTATCCTGGAAGGGGTAGAACAGATATGGCCAAGAGGTAATTGGAATTTTAGACAGATGGTGATGAGTATCTTGATTCTAGAAAAAATTTCATTTCCAAGTTTAGATGATTTAAACCAGTGAAGTCCAAAACAAACAGAAGTGAGAGCTACTAAATTGTACAGAAGGGTTCCTCAGGGTACATACTGACTTAGAAAACCACATGTTAACATTATCAATTTTTTAGTGTTTTGTTTATTTTATTAAATATTTCCCAATTATATTCTAATTTGTTGTTGCTTATTTCCTATTTATCCTTTACTGCTTGATATATGTATGTGTGTATGTGTATGTTTGTTTGTTTGATTTTTATTTATTTATTTTGCATATTGTTACTACCTTTTACTTCTTTTTCTATACCCAGCAGTTAGCACCCTGCCTGGCACATAATAGGCACTTAATAAGTGTTTATTGATTGAATGGTTAAATCATACCTCACTGGGGAGTATTGGGTACTGTGTATATGACACCTCTGGATTGCTCTACTGATTGATGTAGGAACTTGCATTTAAAGTTGCCTGAATTACTGCCATTTATAAGGAATCTAGAAAGAAAGGCAAATGTCCCAATTTTCAAAAAGGGAAATAAAGGATAGGATTCTGAGAACTGTAAGCTGTTTATATTGACATCAATTCCTGACAAAATTCTAAAATAGTTTATTGAGCAAATGATTTGTGAACACTTAGAGAGGGAAAAGTGATCAGTAAGAGCCAGCTTTGGTTCACTAGTAATACTTCATGCCAAACTTATCCTATTTCCTTTTTTTTTAATTCACTTGTTCAGTTAATATTTATAAAATTTCTACTATAATAGGTAGGGAGGATATATATATTAAATGTGCCATCATTTCTGCTATCAAGGATGTTTATGATATATATGGACTGAATAAATGGGTGTGGAGTGTCTAAATTATACCACAATGAGTGCCTAAGAGATTTCTAGGATAGTGCATAAGAGAAATAAAATAAAGACAATAGTCTATCATGGTGCCTTTGCAGTCAAGAATGAGAAATAAAAACTACGTACAATTAGGTGGATGCTGAACTGATTTAAGAATTACTTCAAATTAAGTTGATAATTGACAACCTGGAAGGAAGTTAGACTCTAGTGAAATTCTGCAGAGCCAAATTCTTAACATCTATAGTTTAGATGGATGAATGAATGATTCAAAATGCATTATTAACGTCTTACTGTATGTAAAACACATGATAAGTTTTGGGGATACAAATAGAAAAGGAGCCATAGCACTTACTCTCAGGAGCTCACTTTCTAATCCAGAGATGATAATCTTCTAGAATAATCATTAAATTTGTAGCCAACATAAACACTGATCACTTATAAACTGGATTACAGAATCAAGAAGATTTCAATAGGATGGAAGACTAAACTCAATCTAATAAGATGAAATATAATGAAGAGAAATGAATCTTTTCAGACATTAATTCATTTCTGTTCATTACATTTCATCTTATTAGATTGAGTTCTTTGTTGTTAAGAGAGTTTTTCTTAATTTCTTCCTTTTTCTCCTTAAGAGACAAGGGAGCAAAATGATTTCTGAGTAAGCGCCCCGCTGCTGTGCAGGCTGTCAGTTAGTGACAATTAGAAGGGGGTGGCTAGGAGTTGGTGAGTGAGTTGCAGGCAGTTGAAAAGGTCTTTTGTCTCTGGGTCCCCTGGGGAGAGGAGTGTGTGGCTCACTCTCTGGGACTGGCAGTTATTTTCTAACTGACAGTTGGAGACAGAGAAATGGATTTAAGGCCTTAACAGCCTTATTGATTATTGATTAGCGTGGGTAGATAGGTAGATAGATATTGGGAAAATTATTAGATGGACAGAGAAGGTAAGTAGGCCTGGGCCTAGCCCTGAGAGAAGAAACTGCCTTATTGATTATTGATTAGCTTGGGTATATAGGTTAGTTAGATAGTGAGTAAATTATTATGTAGTCAGTGTAGAGAAGTCTAGACCTCAGCCTAACCGTGGCAAAAGAAATTGCCATCAAAGGCAAATATATTTAGGGTATTTTTTAGAAAATTTTAGTTAGGATTGGGATCTTTGGTATAGTTATGAGCTATTATAAGATTACTCTCACTTTCCTCCTTTCTATTTCCTATCCATACTTTCCTAATAATAAACTAAATGTTTTGTGTTTAAGAAACTGCTCTCCTGACTTTTGTTCAAACTTCTACCCACCCCCAAGTTTTAACCCTTCACAGCCTGGCAGGCCAGGCAGGAGCTTGTTTAATCTATTGATCTTCTGTTATTTCCAATATTAGGAAAAGTATAAGAATGTAACCATTTTTCTTGATATCATGATGCAGTTAGTGAAGGAAGAGGTGCCTCTTTACCTTAAACAACTCCCAATACCTGGGACCTTCACTGAGATTTAAAATCTCACAGTTTTGGATTGTCTCCAGTTAGTATCACTTAAGGGAGTATTTGTGCTGTCCACATTGTTTCAAGGGTATTTAGTTTAATTCTTACTAAGAGCAGAAAACAAATGAAAGAAAGAGAGATTAATGGAGATTCGACTTGCATATCTTGAGGATTGCATCTCTAAACTGACTAAAACTATTGACCAACAAAATGAAACTATCCTTCCTTTGACTCAAACTAATTCTCTTACTGTTTCTAATTCTCCCACCAAGGCAGAAAAACTAAAAACCAAAAGAAAGAAGATATAAATCCTAGCCTACTCCTCTTAAGAGAAATACCAATTTTAATCCTAAAAGAGTTAGTGAATATAAGGCATCAAAGACCATTTACCCCTCAGAATATGGAGCGATTTAAGAACAGCACTCCTTCATTTGAGGAAGATCCCATAGCATTTATATAAAAGTTGGAGACAATTTATAAACAATCTGATCCAACCTGGACTGATTTTGAACATTTATTAGATGAATTATTAACTAAAAAGGAAAAGGATAAGGTTATCAGACAAGGAAGCAGACTATGCAAAATTATGACAAGAGAGGGAAGCAGTTCCAAGCTTTTTCTTATAGAACTGGTACCTGGACAAAATTTGAAAAGCTAAAGCAAGAGATAGGAGAAAATTCTTCACAGTTCACAGACAAACTTATAGAACTGGGATGAAGATACATAGACATAGACTTGACCAGAGAAAGAGATATTAGACAACTGAGAAGGCAATTTGCTAAAAATTGTTGCAAGGTTAGTTAAGGACTATTTCAAAACTAGTTGTCCTAACTGGATGAATATGGACTTTGATGAATTAAGGAGAGTGGCAGTATATGTGTATAATGAACCTGAAAGAAAAGATGACAATTATAGTGATTTGGTGGATGCATTAAAAAAGGAGATAAAAGTTTTAAAGGGAAAAATTGAAAGGCTTAAAAAAGGAGATGCAATTTTGGGTTAGCTATGGATCCAGTGCGAGAATACATAACCCAAAGAGAATATACAAACCAGAAGCCAATGTGTTACTTATGCAGAAAAAGGGAACACCTAATGATAAATTGCAGATGCTGGAATCAAATATTCAGCATTTTTAGAAATAATGGTGGGAACTTTAGTAATAACTATACTAGGAACAACTATTTAGAAATAATAACAACAGAAGCAATTTCCAAAATGACAATTTTGGAAATTATGGGAATGATAGAAACAGTAACCAAACTGAGACAAATGACTTTTTACAATATATCCATAATGAGCCATGTCCACGTACTAGCCAAAATGTAAATCCTCCTCAATGGGAGGAATCTCAGAGAGGTGCGCATGGACCTTTATGAAGGTTTGCCAGGGGAGAAGGGACTCTGTAATCAAAGAGTGAAACATTTGATTTTCCAGATACAGATACAATTTTACCATTTATATCAGTCCATTCTCCCCTAGAGAGGATTGAACCGCATGTGACACTGAAAGTAGGGAATGTTATATGATTGTCTTTTAGATACTGGGGCATCAAGATTTATGCTAATGAGTACACCTGATCCTAATTGTAATTCTATTAATTCCATTAGTGTTGTCAGGATGTCCAGAACACCTTTGGAAGTCCAAAAGTTTTTGCTATGAATGGTCTACAAAAGATCTGTGGGATCTTTATCTGTGGAACATTCATTCCTACTAATGCCTAATTCCCCTCTGTATTTATTAGGGAGAGATATGTTGTGTAAATGAAAAGCCATGGTAATATGTACTCAGGATAGTGATATTACATTCGAACTACCTGAAGAATCTTTAAATTTGTTCCCAGTACTCTTTTTAGATAATCAGGAGTTGAATAAAAACTCCAACCTTTAAAATACCAATAGATATATCTAAGTCTCCCTGGGCTACATCTTCTACTGATGTAGACCTGCTTAAATCAGCAATTCCAGTTCAAATTAGAACAAGAGGTGCTCCACCTCCTTCTATTCTGCAATATCCATTATCAAAACAAGCAATCAGAGGAATTATTCCATCGATAAATTCCTTAATCAAACAGAAAATAATAATTCCCTGCAAATCAGAATATAATACACCTATCACCTATTCAAAAAATGAAATTAGATGAAAATGGAAAACCGGTTTATAGATTTATCCGAGATTCAAGGGCTATTAATAAGTACATTATCAAAAGACATCCTGTGGTTCCAAGTCATTCAACTATTTTATTAGAAAAATATTTCACAGTAATAGATTTGTGTTCTGCCTTTTTTTAAATACTTATTTATGAAGATTCCTGAAACATATTTGCATTCACATGGATAGAGTCTCATAATACATGGTGCCAACTGCCTCAAGGTTAAATAGAAAGTCCTACTTTATTTTCCCAAATTTTGACACAAGATTTGACAAATATTGAGTTTAAGGTGAGCCACTTAATACATTTATGTGGGCAGTGCAATGTACAACAGCCAAGGATTCAGGTAGTTGCAGAGCTGCAAGAACTTCATTGATAATTTTTGCATTCGCAATCATTTTCCCAGCTGATGTTAACAAACCCCTTTGAAACCAAAGGGTACCCATAGTGTGACATATTCCAAAAGCATATTTTGAATCTTTATAGATTGTTGCTTTTTTATCTCTTACAATAATACAGACTTGTTTCAATGCTATTAACTCTGCTTCTTATGCACTTAGATTTGATGGAAGTTAAATTGACAACAGAATTGCAAATTCTGTGACTATAGCTGCTCCAGTGTAACATATGCCATCTCTCATAAAATAAGAACCATCTGTAAACAAAACTAGATCTGCATGTTCTAACAAAATGTCTAGTAGATTTTCACGAGACTTTTCTGCCATAGCTATTAATGATTCACAACTATGTAATGGTTCTCCTGTGATTGGTAAATCAGGAAGCAATGTAGTAGGGTGGAGTATTGTGCAACATTTTAAAGTGTTGTCTTCATTGCTTAATAAAGTTATTTCATATCTTGTAAGCCTTTGGTCTGAGAATGCTTGTGTTCTATGTCTTAGCAATAATGCTTCAACTTCATGAGGACACATTATTGTTAATGGGCATCCCAATACTAAATCTGTAAATTTTGTTACTAGCTGAGCTGTTGCAGCGACACCTCTGAGGCATGGTGGTGCTCCACAAGCTATTGGGTCTAATTTAGCTGAATAATATGCATGCAATAGGATGTTGAACAGGTCCTAGAGATGGTGTTAAAACACCTGAAGATAGTCCTCTTCATTCCTGCACATATAGAGTGAATTGTTTTTTGTAATCTGGGATGCCTAGAGCTGGGACAGATAAATATTGCCTGCTTTAATTTAGTAAGTGCTGGTAGGTATTCTGCATCCAATTTGAGTGGTTCAGTTATTGTATCCTTTGTCAGTGCTATAAGGGGTTTTGTGATTTCCCCATAGCAAGGAATACATTGCCTGAAAAATCCAGTTGTTCCCAAAATTGCTCTCATTGACTTTTAGTGCATGGAGCATTTAATTTTTGGATACCCTTGATCCTTTGATACTCTTAGGAGAAATGAAACATGAACCTTCAGAAAAAACAAATCCTAAACATTCTACTTTTGTGAAACACCACTGAACCTTTGATTTTGAGATTTTGTGTCCTCTCTTATATAACTCCAACAGGAGATTTTTTCTATCTGCTTGGCATGCTTCAGCATTTGGAGAGGTCAAAAACAAATTATCCACGAAATGTATTAAATGGCTCTCCTTAAACTCAATATTTGCCAAATCTTGTGTCAAAATTTTGGAAAATATAATTTTGGGGGAAATTTGGGGATATAAATGTAAATGTAAAAAATGTAAAATTTGGGAAAATGTAATGAAAAAAATGAATTTTTTCTGACATTAGTTTTATTTTAAAAAGCCCCTCTACTAGTTCAGACTGGAGAAAATGTGACTTAATAGTGGTTTGTATGAAAAAGAATCTGGTATTTGATTGCAAATGCAATAAGAATCAAATGTGATAAAGCTTCCAAGAATTAATATAATATTAAGCTGAATGTGAGATCATCCCCCCCCCAAAAAAGAGAGGAAATAGCTCCATTGTACTCTAAACTTATCAGACCACCTCTGAAGCTGTTTTCCTTTCAGAGTCTCACATTTTAGGAAGAATATTGAGTGGATACATTTGCATATGTAGAAGTTGGGAGACTCAAAACTGTATCCTATGAAGAATGGTTAAAGGAATTGTGGCTCTTTCGCCTAAGAAAAGAGTTAAGAGGATATGATAGCTCTCTACAAATATCTGAATGGGCATTTATTTAAAGTATCTGGAATACCAATTGGAAAATCCAACAGAGAGAGTTTAGGAGCATAGTTTTACCTCCTAATAAAGTAAAATTATCTAAGTCCTGGAGTTGTCAAAAAAGGAAAAGGTATATATTTCCATATTATATTCTGAGTTCTTTGTTATTAGAAGCATTTAACCAAAGACAGAATGACCAATTGAGAGGCATGCTGGGTAGAAACTGTCACTGTTGGGCAGTACTGTAGAGTGGACAAGATAGAACCCTAAGTTCCCTTGAAAATAGAATTCTCTTTTTTTGCTTTGAATGTTCCAGTGATGTTTAGGATGCCATACAGAAGTATAGGCTCAATAATATTTGTTAGTTCATTAGCTAATTGAAAATAAACTCTAAATTTCATAGGCCTGTGAAGTCAAACATTTTATAAATATATTATCCCCCCAAAATCGCTTTTCTTCTTGTATTCCCCAGAACTAATCCTGAGAGTAATATGTTAGCTGTTTTTTGGAAATGAATCATTAGTATATATAGAAATGTCTTCTATCAAAATATCTTTTTTTAATTCAATTTTATTTAGGATACCTTTCTACAATGGACTTTAGACAACCAGAAGCATCATATGTCATTTTTAACTATTATACATGAATTGTATTTTAAAATGCTTTGCATTTTTCTCCTCTGATCCCCCTTCCAGGGCCTTGGGAAGTATATTTATGCAAATATTTTTATGAATTTTGTCCTCAATTTAATCATATTCATTTCAATTGTTTGTTACCTGCTCTGGGAAACTTGCGGGGAGGGCATTCCAGCTCATAATAATCCTTATGACCAAGGGGTAGCTAAGTCTGCAGGAGTGAGAGTTTGCTTTAGCTGGGCTCTGCAGGTGGGGGAAGGTTGCTGTGAGGCCAGCTGCCAATCTAAACAAGAAGGGACTGAGCATAGAGGAGATCATTAGCCCTGAAGGAGCTTTGCCCTTGCTTTCAACTTCAAGAGAAGCCCTTCTCCCCCTCTTTTCTTTTCAGATTACCTGCAATGTACTAGGTGTTTGTGATCTTTTGTCAACTTGGCAGGTCTTCCTTCTAGATACATTTGCTAATGTAGGTAAAGGAAAAGCAAAAAAAAAATCCCAAACAAACATAAAACAAGAAACTAAGGAAATCCCTCTAGGAGCTTGAGATATGAACCTTCAGCACTGGCCTAGAGGTTTGGCTTATACTTATTTTATAGGAAAGGATGCTTCTATAATGTCTTATCTAATTAAATGGAAAGTTTCCAACATTATCCCTGCCACACTGAGACTGCAATGTATCTCTTTTAAAATCTACATAGCATTGCCCTTCTCCAAAATGGCATTTCAGTATAAGTTGAAGGGAAAAAAAAAAACAAACCTCCAACAGATAAATTCTTACAATTTGTCAATTAAATATTATGTAAGCAATATTGTCATGTTTAATCCAGAATTTAATAAGGTATATTGAAATAATGATAGGTGTTTTTTTTTCTCTCTGATTGAAAGCTAGGCTCAAGTCACAAAAATAAAAATATACAAATGAACTAATTTGGAATTTTCAATAACCTCAAATATGCTAGTATGTAATATGTCTTTGTAATATCTATGGCACTGTTAACTAAAAAAAACCACAGAATTATTAAGTAGTCAGAAAAACCACTCTTTAATTAAGGAAAGGAGTACAGTGCTGAGTTAGGCCTCCACGTAGAGCTGCTTGCCACAGAGTCTGAGGATTGAACTCTGGTTGCTCTGGTCACTGACCTCTGGGAATGCCAATGACAATTCTAAGGAACAAAAGAATTTGGGGAACCTATATACCATTTGGGGAAATCCTGGGGCAGGGAAAGATGATTGACATTACCATAGCTACAAGGAAATGGGAGTGTTCAAACTATATTGACAGGATACCATCAAGTTTGGGAAGGGAATCATAGCCAAAGTTAGGGTATAAGGAAAGGGGCTTCTTACAATGGATACTAAAAGCATGGTCCCTGCCCAGATGTGGATATTCTTGGGAAAGGGTCTCTGATATAATAGGGAAGGATACCTAAGGCAAAAAGAGTACTTAGCATATGCTTATTCCCTCCTAACTGGGATTATCATTTACCTTAGGGTCCATTATGCAGTCTGAAAATACTAGTCTGAGATTCCCTTCAGGGTGGATTCTCATGAGAACAGGGAACAAGTACAAGCTTTGGGGTCTCCAACTTACAAGCTAGTTCTAAAACTTGGGCTTCATCAGATCTTACTAGGCTACAAGTTTGGGGTTTCTAGATTCCATGTTGACAACCTGAAGGTTTTTTAAATATGAAAATGTAAACAGGGAATTATCAAACCTCCTAAGAGTGAAGGTCAGCAAATTATTTTAAGGAGCTCAAAAATCACTTTAACAACAGAATCTACATCTAAATAATAAATAGGCTCACTCAAAAATTTCTTATTTATTAAAGTATTTATATAACTCTCAAAAGCCAGTGACTTATTGTCTACTGAATGTTTTAGTACTATAACTATCCAACATAGATTCCATTTGTACAATTGGTTCTTTGTAAACTATTTGAATTTTGAGCTCCTTGAGAGCAAGGGATATTTTTGCTTTTTCTTTGGCTCCTCAGAAATCAGCACAGTAATTGCTGAGTAAGCACTCAACAAATATTTATTGACTTAACTATGTCTATTGGAAGAAAAAAATCTTCCTTTAATTGCTCTTCATCTCAGACCATGCAGGATATCAAAGTAAACTTATTGAAATTAATTACCAATATTTCAATGTATATATTTCTTAAATATTTTTAAAAGATTTAAGCAAAATATAAAAATGTGCTTTAAGTCTATCAGTTTTGTAAAGTAGTTGAGGATGTATTATTGCCTTTAAAGCTACTTATAACTTTCCTTCCTTTATTTCATTTTAACTCTACCTCAGTGGATGTGTGGCTTCATCAATATTGGTATTCCTTATATAGATCTTGATCAGTCCTCTCTGATTTTCTTCTGTGATCTTCAACAGACCTTCACCAAGGATCCTCCCAATATGTTGGAGTCTTCCTTCTAAGCTAAAAAATAAATGATTTCTGCATAACATTATAATACTCAGCCTGTTTACCTGTTATCTAGTGATCTAATGAAATAAGCCCACTTTTGATATTCAAATTTTTCCTTGATGATATCTCTTATGACAAATCTTGCATTTAGGCCATAACTAGAAATAGACTGCACCCTGCTTGTAACTTTTATTTTTCTGGTGGTCACTTAGAATTCCAGTTCTTTGGAGATTTAAGTGTTCTGAAATTTGTGACCACACAGCATTGTCAGAAGACATGTACATGTGTGTATATGTATGTGTGTTTTAAAAATGGATTTTTGTACTAGAGAAGAGCTTGGGATCACAAAAATCTCTATATAGTTTATCAAATAAAATCCAACACACATCGTTTCTGATAGTCACTTAAAGAACCAAATTATTATGGATCTGCAGATCTGGTGTTTGAAATATGTGTGTATATATGTATATAAAATATATATATACACCCTATATGTATACGTGTATATATATATTATATTTTTGTATTTCTAAACATATACAATCCCTCCATATATATGTGTTATTTATATATATATATATATATATATATA
>NC_058133.1:426084262-426168343 GCF_016433145.1 Gracilinanus agilis | reverse complement strand
GAGGTCCTAGGTTCAAACCCAGCCTCAGCCACTTCCCAGCTGTGTGACCCTGGGCAAGTCACTTGACCCCCATTGCCCACCCTTACCACTCTTCCACCTATGAGACAATACACCGAAGTACAAGGGTTTAAAAAAAGAAAAAGAAAAAGAAAAAAAAAATTATAAGCTTGTCTATTCCATCAACATATTCTAAGAATGATCTTGATTCATATGTGAGTCAATTTCATAAAAATTATATAAATCAAGTAATCAAATGGTTTGGGAGTTATTGATGCCCTATCAATTTACTTTATTAGTGCATTATGTGGTGTTCCCCACACTAATTATTTTAGTATCTTCCTCTCCTTGAGATATCATGTAAAATAATCCCTTTATACTTTCAACATTGGTTTACTTCTAGCATGAATTTCCCTAGTGTGTGATGAAAAGCCAACAAAATCCATGGCAAAAGATATAGATAACTGGAACAATGAAAGCCTCTGAGTTTCTACATGTTCTTTTTGCTTTATATACTTTAAAAGTAAAGCCAACCATTTGAGACTTGAAGGGGAGATTTTTTTTCTGTGAAAAGTAAAAGTAGTTTCTTTCTTTTGAAAGCTGCCATAAAATGTCTAAATATATTGTGCATTTTTTGAGGTTATTTCTTTGAGCTGCTCTTCATAATCAAGACATTAAAGCACTAGACTTTCCAGGATCAATCAAGCACACTTTTGTTTAAAAAAAAAAAAGGAAAAGGAACTTAACGAGAGGTTACTACAAGGCTTTGGATTAGACTAGTTGGAAATTGATAAAAAATTTATAATGTACACCAATACAGTGAAAATATAACTGAAAAGTGAAAAAAATATCAAGAATGGGCTTGCATAATACACATACAAACACATATACTGAAGTTCTATTCTTCACTAACAAATTAGAAAGCAGATTCAGGTTTAAGGTCTTCAGGATGATACAAAAAGAAGTGATTGTGACATTTGTGAACTTCAGTTTGAATAAAAGAGAATAGGAGTATTGAACAGTATTGGCTCTGTTAACAGCTGTTTATCTGCTTTGGGGTCCATAGGTTAAGGACAATGTTATTGTTAGAAAACCCAGAGGAAGGAAGTAGATAAAGCCAGAAAAACTTTGGAAGCCTTATAATTTGCCATTGATCACTTGGCATCATTTATCTTCTTACCTTTAATTTTTTCATGTTTAAGAAAATTAACCATAATTGTAGATGAATAGTGGTTTTATTTAAAGTTTGTTCTTTTCTACCAGGACAATACCAGGTTTCTTTCTTTTATTTTCAATATTTTATTATCTTGGAATATGACCAGAAAATTTCCTCTATTATTTTTTAACATTGTTCAAAAGTTAACTTCTACTACAAAAAGTAAAAAACAATGAGAAATAGAAAGTTAAGCTTGAAAGAGAATAGCTTATATATACATTTTGCCATCATCCTTTTTAAAAATTTTCCATCTCTCTTTATCATTGAAATTCTTCCTTGTGACCTATAAATGTGTCCATCTTCCCCATTTATTTTTGCAAAAATCTTCACTTAATTCTTTCATCCTTTCATCATATTCTTTTTCCTTTAAAAACTGTATAGAAAAAGTCCTCTAGCAATGTCACTATTCTGTAACAAAGAGAGATCAAAGATAGGGGGAAATGATGTACCTATTCAAAAATATTTATAGCAGTTTTTTTTTTGTGGTGGCAAAGAATTGGAAGCACAAGGAATGTCCATCGAATAGGGAATGACTGAACAAGTTGTGTTATTTAGTCATAATGGAATACTATTGTACCATAAGAATTGACAAACTGAACAATCATAAAAAAATCCTGCACATACTTGTATGAAGTGATGCAAAGTGAAGTAAGCAGAACCAGAACATTTGTACACAGTAACTGCAATAATGATCAACTGTGAAAGACCTAGCTTTTATCAGCAATGCAAGGACCCAAGATAACTCTAAAGGACTCATGATGAAAATGAGCTTCAGTCCTCCATTAAAAAGTACATGAAAGAAATCTTCATCTATTTAACTCATAAGCATCTCAAACTCAACATGGTCAAAGTAGAAATTATTATCATTTATCTTAAAATTTTCTCCTATTCCTAAATTCTAGGACCATTACCACCTTCTAGGACTCAGGCTTGTAATCTCAGACATACTCAACTCTTTCCTCTTACTCACCCTCAAATATCTCAACAGTTGCTAAGTCTTATTTATTTCACCTTACCCTTATAATCTCTCATATCTAACTCCTAACTAATAGACCATTCATCATACTATCAGCCTTATTAGCTTTCTTAAGCTAAAAAGGGGTTTTGATTGGGTGAAATTAAAAGGTTAGGTTGCCAGGAAATTGAATAATTATCAATTCCCATTTAAAGAATAATCTCAAGTCAAAATGACTTTTATGGAAGTTTATTTATAAATGAGAAGAGAGTGAGAAATTAAGAAATTTAGAGAGAGGATAAGGTAAGATAATTAACCTGACAAACTAAATAATTCCCTTAGGTCCCTGGTTTAACCCAAGCAGATCTAACTAGTCTTTAATTGGAAAAAGGGCAAGTCTTGAGATGAGGGCCAAGGCCCAAAGGCCTGGGAGGCATATGAAGCAAAAGCTTCAGTCATAGAGTCTCTTTTGAAAAGGAAGTTCCTTAAGGGAAGTTCAGGAAGAATTAGTCTTTACACTCACCATGTGGAATTCCAAGGTCTCAGGGTCCAGGACTCCTCCATGTCCAAGTAAGAACCAGAAGAGACACTGGGTCACTCAACTCTCTCTTTTTAAAAGGGCCTCTTTTGCATTACTTCTTGTGCCTTCCTCTTAGTTTGCGTGTTCAATCACAACAGACACTTTTCTTAGGACTGCCCAGGAGGCGGTCAGTAAATTCTAATTTGTCACTCACTCTAGCACACATGGGTTGCACACCACCCAACTTGTGAGTTAAATGGAGATGTTTTCACCTTTGGTGATTAAATCTAAAGATGGGCAGGGTAGATATAATCTCATTATCACACTTTCATTAGGAGGTGAGAGGCTACTAATTGCTCTGCCTATCTTCAGATTCTCACCTCTCCAATTCATACTCATAGAAATGGCAAAATGATATTTTTGGTTCAATAATATTACTATCCTACATAAATATCAGTGTTATAAGGGTACAAATGGTGAACCCCAGGGTTTGGGAAGGAAATCTTTCTCAATAATGAGAGGACTCCAGACTTAGCTTAAAAGTAAAAAGAAAGATTTATTAGTAAGATAGGATTAATGGCCAGTAAGACAGCATGAGTGGAACAACCCTGGGGGAGGTTGCCCTCCAAGACATGGCATGGCAGCATGAGTGGAGCAACTATGGGAGCTGCCCCTTAATGCTCCAGTTCAGGGGTTTTTATATTCTTTACAGTAGTGTGGACCTGACTTCTTGCACTCAGGCATTCAGTGGATGGGGGGTCTGCCTCAGATCCTTAGGGCTTAGGCTATCAAGGTGTGGCCCAAAGGTGTATCTCTATCTATTTCAACCTATAGGATGTCCAAGGATAATGGTCTTTGCCTGGGGAGTCACAAGGACAGGAAGGGGGAAGGGAATTTCCCTGTTCACAACCTGCCTGAATTAAGGAGGACAGGGACCCTGCCATCTCTGCATAATGCCCATGTCACCAGCAGCATCGTATTGTTTCTAGGATAAAATCTCAATTCCTTATTTGTCACTTAGAGCTTTTGACAATTTGTTTCCAACCTACTCTCCCATATGAGCTTCATCTCCAGGACCAAATGACCCCTTTGATCTTCCTCATAGACAACATTCCATTTCCTACTTCTTCCTAGTCTAACCATTTGTGTCTGGAATGCTCTCCCTCTTCCCCTCTCTGCCTTTTGGAATCCCGATGTCTCTTCAAATTTCAGCTCAGGTGCTACTTTAATAAAAAATTAATTGATTCCCCCATGGGAGGTGATCCCAGGAATTTGGAATTGGAGGGATGAAAACTTATAGCCTCTGTAGCTTGGGTAGAAGAAGAATCAGACTAGGAGTACAGAGCAGCAAAGAGAGTAGAAGCTATGATTGCAGAGATAGAAGAGAAGGGCAGAGAACCACTACATTCATCCTTGATTGGCCAATTTCCTAGTTCTTGACAAGCAAAGAGACTAGAGCAACTGTAATGGATAAAAGGCCTGAATGCTAGTAAATTCTTTCTGTTGAGCTGCAAAGCCAAGCCCCATTTTTCTCTTCCCTTTCCCTCTCCCTTTGTTTAATAGAGCTGAAAAATAATAAACCAGTTTGTTCAGCCTAAGTCCTATGAATAAGTAAGCTGACTGTGTGGTATGAACTTTGTGCATTATTATTAGTAGTACTAATAATTATAGATTGGCAACTTCCTATAGAAAAATAGTGAAGTTAGGTGCCCTCCACTAGGAAATATGAATCTCTCCTTTTGGGACCTGACAATGGGTCAAAGCAGGATAAAAAAGGGGGGACCAAGCTATGCCCCAGAGAACAATTGAGAATATACAACACCCTCCCTTTACCGTTTAAGAAGGTATAGATTATTGCACATAATGCCAGATCCATTCAATGCACCGGTTAATTTTGCACAACTGCTAATATTTTTTTCATTTTCTTTTGTACTCTATTACAAGGGAAGACTGAGTAAAGGAGGGAAACCTTAAGATTAAATGTGATTTTAAAATGAAAAGCATCATTTTTTTAATTTAAAAGAATAAATAAGAAGTTGTTTATGAGCTTTTGATATAGCAAAAAGCCCCATTTCTCAATTCAGTTTTCAATCTGCTATATTAAATAAAATATTTCTGTCCTCTATTACATCATAACATAACACTAGAGGGAATTGAACAGGTTATTTGGAGGCAGGGATGGTCTTATATGAATTTTATTCAGTGTAAAAATTAAGTGTGCTTGGTGCTCCATAGTAATAATAGTTGATGGGGTGGGCAACATTAAACTTCTAGGTCATGTTGACAATGTAGATGTCAATAGAAAGGATTGCATTTTTGTTTGCTAGATTCCTATCCACCCCCACATATTATTTATCTCTTCAGCTGCTGAATAGAGCAGCAAAAACCACAATTACCAAGATCTAGCCTCACATTCCCAGAGTAACAGAGTTTCCCTCTGCCCACCACCTGTTCTGCACAGTCTCCTGGCTACTCCTACGCCTATGGTGAAATGAAAGAAAATGCCTGGATTGAGGTTGTTGTTATGCAGGGAGGGGTAGCCACAGGATGTACAATAGCTGCTGTTGTACAGTTCTGAATTTTCTGGCTGTTATGCAATTTAAATGTTGAGGTTTACATTGCAATACATTCTTTTCAGCTATGTTTAGACTAGAATGTTATTCTGCTTTTGAGAATACCCTAGCAACCAAGTGTAAGAAAATGAAATCAAAGCCTTTGGGAAATATTAATAAATAAATTCTTTTGAATCTGATCTCTTGCTTTTAGTACCCAGCAAATCAGATCTTCGACATCCACATCCATTTTCTTCTTGAAATAATTCTATAAAGGCTACTTTTTTAATAATTTTTAGGAAACAACCAAATATGCCAGCATTAAAAAATTAGAATCATAATAATCTACTATTCTTATTTGCATGGAAAAAGGTAGCAAAAGCATTTATAAATATCCTAGATTGTAAGCTCCTTGAAGTTAGGTATGATTGTGCTTTCATCTTTGAATTGCACCTAATACACACTTAATCAATGCTTGAAGAGTCAAATTAACTAGACAAGAATCATAAATTTTTATTTTCCCATGTTGTCCCTGTTATAGCTATTTTTTTGTCATATAACTGTAATCTGTGTATTTTAAAAGACAGTGGAAAAGGTCCCATGAAATACCTGAAGCACTCTTGGAAGCTTAAAAAAGATAACGTCAGTAAAAATAAAAGAAAATGCTACTTTAAATATTTGGCAGCAAACTTCATGGAGGTTATCAAACCCAATACTCTGCCTTGCCTGCACCCTCAAAGACCTTTTTATCGAATATCTTATTTTAATGAATACTTAATCAATACCCTAATTTCCTTACCTCAGTAAAAGAGATTTTTAGAGAGTTTAGATAAATGCATAGAACTTTGATGTATCATTAATAAAAACTAAAACACTTTGGGTTATATGACTAACCTTTTAAGGTTATTATCATGATGAAAAAACCCAGCTGTGACTTTTCTAGAAATATTTCATTGTGCTACCACCATATATTAAATGTTGGCTTGGCTTAATGAAACAGTCAATAAATCAAAAGAATTTATTAAGGACCTACAATGTGCCAGATGCTGTGCCAGGCCCCAGTGTACAAAGATAAAATTGAAACAATCCCAGCCAGCCTTGAAGTAGCTTACATTTTATCAGAGGAGATTAAAAAAAGCATGTATAACTAAAACTCTATAGAGGTTATCTACAAAATAAATGCCAGGTAATTTTGAGAAGGAAAGCACTAGAAGCAGGAAAGGAGGAGGAAGGATTTCTTGTAGAAGGTGGTCCTTCTGTGTCCAAGTGATGAAGAAAGTTACAGCTGGAAGAATGGGGGATATACATTTTATACATAAAAACTGGCCAGTATAAAGTTCTGGTGATGGAAGATGGAGTGTGTTTAAGAAAGAGAAAGTCAGTTTGTCTAAGCTATAGAATATTAAAAAGGAACTAATGAATAAGGTCTCTAGAAAGGATGGTTTTGTTCAGCTTATAAAGGCCTTTAATTAAATACCAAACAGAGAAATTTGTATTTCATCCTAGGGATATTAGAAAGCCACCAAAATTTATTAAGTAAGAGAATGACATGGTCATAACTAAACTTAAGGAAAGTCATCTTGAAAGCTATGTGGAAGATAGATTAGAGTGGGGAGACAACTGTAGGAAGGAGACAAAAGAGGCTATTGCTGTAGTTTGGATAAGATGTGATGAGAGACTGAGCAGGTGGTTATAAGAGTAATGAGAAAGGATTATATGTAAGAAATATTATAGATATAGAAACAGCATTTTTTGACAAGTAGGGAAGAGTAAAGACTTGAAGGTTACAAATCCGAAAGATTAGAAATTAGATGCTGGCGCCCTGAAGAAATATGGGGAAGTTTGGAAGAAGAATGGACTTGGTAGGAAAGATAATAATTCTTATTTTGGTTTTGTTGACTTTTCACCGTCTACATGGAAATCTAGTTTGAAATGTTCAACAGGTATTTGGAGATATGAAATTGAAACAGTAGAGAGACTGGTGGTGGATATAGAAATAAAGATATAAAGAGAGAGTTCTACATAGATACATACATATATACATATTATAGAGAGACCAAGTTACAGATAGATAAATATCTTCAATAGGGATAATAATTTGTCACATGGAAACTGATACATTTATACACTGAGTAACTATGAATATAGAAGAGAAGATGGCCAATGACTGAACCTTGATTTGAGCTTTTAACCATCTTGGGATTCATTAAAAAAGGGTATATTTTTCACCCACAATTTTTATGCTTTCTTCAAATATAGAATCTTCTACATTTAGTTTATTTTTAAGGACATTAAAGATTTTTTGGAGGATACACTGCATTTTAACCAATATTTGCTGAGTACTTACTATGTGCTTCACACTATATTTTGTGCTTTTTGGGTACAAAGTATAAGCCAGGGGCAGCTTGGCAGCTTAATGGATAGATATCCAAGCCTGAAGTCAGAGGTCCTCAGTTCAAATCTGCCCTCAGACACTTCTTTGCCGTGTGATCCTGCACAAGTCTCTTAACCCCAATTGCCTAACCCTTACATCTTTTCTGTCTTGGAACATCAACTCTAAGACAGAAGGTAAGAGTTAAAAAAAATAGAAGATAACTCAAGACACTTATTACATCGAGGGCCTGCACTTGGATATATAAAACAAGCAAAGACAATATCAGCTACAATAGAGTTTAATAAAACATTCTATTTAATAGAATTAGTGGAGTGGGGTGCTGTTTTCTTTGACAATTATTTCCCTAAACTCTTAGGCTTTAGGACTTTTAGAACTGAGAAGTTCAAATGGCATCCAGGATCTAACAGAAGATTCTTTATCAAGAAAGCCCCAAAATTGGTCACCAAGAATCATACATGGCTTAACAACAAATAGATTCTCTATCAGAAAGTGTTATAGAGCTATTATAAAGCATTGTTGAGATAACTCAGGACTTTAAATTGATGCACTGATATATTCATGAAATTATTTAATTCCCTCAAAGAAAAAAAAGCTTCCTCTTTTAAAAACAGTGATTATTTGATCACTCAAAATTGCATGGTGATCATGCAAAATTGCAAGAGATCAATTCATTAAGCTATAAATAATAATTCTTAGGAGATAGAAAAACCCATACCTCGGCCCTTGAACAATCTAAACCAGTGATGGGCAAACTATGGCCCATGGGCCAGATGCAGCCCCCTGAAATGTTCTATCCAGCCCCACAATGTTATTCCTAATCTTACCAATACGATGAGTAGGATACAATACAGTGAAACTTCAAAAGAGTTGCCTTAGAAACAGACTGACAGATGAGCATTTCCTTTCTTTTGGCTCCCTCTTTAAAAAGTTTGCCCATCACTGATCTAAACTATTACTAAGAATATAAGGTAAGATCTAAATAATAACATTTCTTGAAATAGGGATATGTCAGGGCTACCAGAGTTAAATAGATCTGTTGCTTTTCTGAGTTGGTTCATAGACTTTATCTTTTGACACTGAAAATCAATAAATTCCCTTATTTGTCACAAGGGAAATTAAAAATAAAAAATTAATATTAAAATGTTACCTCTAACCCAACCCCCACCAGACATATATATGTAGTATGTATAGTTGTGTAAGTATATATGTAAATATGTATATTTAAGTACATATGATAAAATCATGATGCATTTAGGCATAATAGACAGGATCAAATGCACTGGAGATGTTTCATTTTCAAGCATATTGGTCAAGAGAAGCAGTATGGGTTAGTGGATAGAGAACTTGTCTAACAGTTGAAAAGACATGATTTCAAGTTCTACCTTGAACTCATTATGGCAGTGATCATGGGCAGGTCACAGAAATTCAGTGCTGCTGGCAATTCACTAAGAGAGGATTTTAATCTTCTTGTGTCATGGAACCAGTTGACAGTTAATTGAAACATGTAGGCTGTTTCTCAGAATAATGTTTTCCAATGCATAAAACAAAACACTTTGCATCATAATATTAAAATATGTTTGTCAAAAGATTTTGTAAAACAGGTTCACAGACCCCAGGTTAAGAACTCATAGAGAAGGTATTGATCTGCATCGGTAGAGGGGAGATTTATTATGGAGCTCTCTTTATTTGTGAAATCATAGGTCTGGATTAAAAAAAAATCTAGTGAAAAGGGCTGGTGCTGGATGGAGGGTAGTGACAGGTAGCCCATTCATGCCCTGTTTTTTCTATAGGCTCTCAGGAAACCAGGTTGACTCCAGATACCTAGTTGTTTAGGGAAATTGTTTCCTTGGAAACCAGATCTTAACTCCTATCACTAAGGTGCCTTAATCCTTTTACCAATGACCATTTGGTTCTTAACTTGTGCCATGATCCAGAGGAATTGGGTGGGGAAGGAAGAGAGGCTTTGCAGGACTCCCTGATCCAACTCCTCACAAAAGCTGTCTTTGAGTTAAAAATAAAAAATGGCCACTTTGGTGGTATTCTTTGGAAGGGCTCTAGCTGCTCCTAGTTTCCCCTGGAGGCTTCTGCAAACACGGTTGTGATGCTGTCAACGAAGGAAAAATTGCAAAGAGATGCAATGATTTTGCTCAGCTAGGCCTAGATGGATGAAGCGCTGAAATAACCACTGTCTTTTTCTCCTTTTTTTCCCCCAATACCAACACATCTGTGTTTCTGAACAGCACAGCCATAAAGCTCCCTTGATAGCATTTTTAAAGGCTTTTAAAAGAATGCCCCTTATAGCATTTCCCATTACCTTGGTGGTTGTTACTGTTGTTGTTATTTTTTACTTTGGAATAAGACTGAAATCTCCCTGGAGAGATCCTGAGAATGAATTGAGGGATGCCAGAAAACAGGAAGTAATTTCTTTCTTCTTTTTCTGCTATGGGGACAGGTAGATATGCTCTTTGTTCCAACAATTTAATTCAGCAATTTACTAGTTAATCAATAATTTATTAAGTATCTGTCTACCATGTGCCAAACATTATACTAGGCACTGTGGTTCCAAAGGAAAAAAATAAAACAGTCCTTGTCTTCAGGGACCTTACATTCTTTTGGGGCAGATTGTATATAAATATACAATTATAACTATATATAAAATAGATTAAAATATTATATTGTTCTGGAGAGAGGGTTTGAACACTTAGAGAAGAGCAGGAAAGGCTTCATGAAAGATGGTATTCAGGCTTAATCTTGAAAGGGACATACAGGATTAAAAGAAGTGGAGGGAAGGAAGGAGAACATTCTAGACATGGGAAATGACCAGTGCAAGTTATGTACATGAATGATGGAATGTGGTGTATGAGCATCAAGACAAAGGCCAATTTGACTGGACCAAATAATACTGGAGGGTGAATAAGATTAATAATCCTAGAATGGTAGGTTGAGACCAGTTTGTTAAGGGCTTTACATCCAAATAAAGGATTTTATTGAGTTGGGGAGTTACATAGATAGACCTATGATATCATTTTCAGCCGCTGTATGGGAGGACTGGTAGGGAAAATTAAAAAATCATCAACAAATCTAATACTCAAAGAACTTAAAAATCTAATGCTATGTAGATTATTAATGTTTTTACTTTGCAAATGTTAAAGCAATTTAAATGCTAGTTGTGATTATTTATTGGTTCTTTTTCCTTCCCATCTTGGATTAAGCTTTTGAATCATTCTGAATCATAATAAATGAGATTTGGATTTTTATTGGACCCAGTTCCCATATTTGGATATTTCCCATGTTGTACCCAAATTTTAATATCCAGATTTGGTTGTGGCCTGAGGAATCACACTGACAATGCAATATGCAAGAAGAGGCTCATTCTTTACTAGTGATAGCTAGGGTGGGTAAGCAGTGAGGCGTGCCTGACCAACCCCTTGGAATCCTTAGCCAAGGGTTTTTATGGGGTTTCTGGAGAATGGGGGGGGCCTGGGAACAGTCATCAAGGGGGGATGTTAGGGTCAGGGGTTAGAAAGCATTTGGCAAATATTCATCAGGGTGATAAACATTTCTTAGGGAGGGAAACATTTATCAGGGAGGTGATAAGATAGCTTCATGCTGGAAAATATTTTTAGGTTTGTCATAGGGGGAAGATAAGGGAGCAGTTCTGGGAAACATTTGGGTCTGGGGGTTCCAGGAACTTGAACAAGGTGGGGGCCAGGAAGCAGCTTGCCCAGGAAGCAGCTTACTGAACAGGCTGAATTTTAAGTCCAATACCCAGTGCAGGATTCCAAAAAACATACTTGCTCTATTAATCTATTAATCAATTAATCAATAAACATATATTAAGCTCCTACTGTGTGCCAGTCACTATGCTAAAGCACTGAAGGCTGTGTCTCCCTGGACCCCTCTGTTCCTTTCCTTCTCCTCTTTATGTGTTTTCTCTCCCCCATTAGAATTCAAGCTTCTTTAAGGAAGGAGATATTTTGTAATTTGTTTATTCATTTATTTTACCAATTATACCTAATACCAAATTTCCACATGAATTTTCTGAAGTTATATGATCCAAACTGTCTTACTTCCTTTCTTCCCTCCCCACTCCTGGAGCAGGCAAGCAATTCAACTTGGGTTTTACATGTATTATCAGAAAGGACTATTTTGGTTTCTTGTATTTGTGTCCCCAGAACTGAACAGTTGCCTGGCACATAGTATGTAGTTACTTGCTTCATCCATCAATCTTTATAGTTATCTAATATTGGAAAAGTCATGTACTAGAATAAGTACAGCAAGGGTTTTGCTCACTAGTGCCTTTTTTCAGAAATACTCCTTTTTTGAGCTATCTAGTCAATCAAAAATACCCTTGCTAACCACATAGTTAGCATACTAGATCCAGTTACACAATGCTTATGTGTGTTTTAAATCCTATCCAGTGCACTTCTACTACATGTCATCATGACTCTCTCAGAAGCAGGGTCCTTAGCCTTTTCTCATTGGGAGATGTCAGAGGTGCTATGCTTATGTGCCAATCCCAGTTATAAAGGTAAGGGGGTGATTTTTTCAAGTTAGCTACACAGTTATCAAACAAAATAGTTATTTTGTGTCAGGAACTGTGCCAAATATATGAGAAAATAAATAGGCAAAAATGTGGTTCTGAAAATAACATTCTAATGGAGGAGACAAAATAAAAATAAATATGTACATATAACATAGAGTAGATCTATGTAGAAATATGTACATATAACATAGGGTGATCTAAGGTGGAAGACATCAGGGTAGGGGTTGTGGGGTTGGGGGAGAGGGTGGCATGGAGATGAGAAAAGACTTTCTTTATAAGGTAGAATTTGACCTGAGACTTGAAGGATCCCATGAGACTCAGAGGCAGATGTAATGAAGAGGTGAGTTCCATCTTGGAAAATGGTCCCAAAGTCCAAAGGCTCATACATATACAATGGAGTATCCGGTGTGAAAATAGCAAGTAGACTCTTATGGTTAAATCAAAGGAGGATTAAAGGTTGCAGAAGAAAGAAAGTAAAGTATGATTAAGACTAGAATGGTAAAAAAGAAGCCAGAGTTTGAAGAGTATAACATGCCAAACAGAGGAATTAATATATGATCTTGGAAGTAATAAAGAACCACTACAGTTTATTGAGTGGGCATAGGATGGAGATGACATGTTTGACAGCAGACAATAATCCATAAAGGCTACATCTTTTAAAATCACACAATTGTCTGAGAATACCAGACACTACTGTTTATTGACTATAAATAAACACTAGATTCAGTAGAGCAAAATGCCTTCTTAAAGGATTTTTATGAACAAGGTGTCTTGTATGTGTGTGTCAAAATTACCCAAGATCTCTTAAAAGATAGGAGAGAGAATCTTTTTCAGCTGTCCCATAATGGCTAATATCAAATGAGGCATAAAATAAAGGTATATAGGCTCACAAAACATCTTCACACCTATCATCAAAATATCTAAGGATGCATCAAGTTAAAGAAGACATCTCTCTATATGATGAAATCCTCCAGATGCTCCTGTTTTAGATGACATTGTGCTGATTATGCCAAATCTTTGAATACTGCAGAACCTCTAGGATGAAGTTCATAGTATTTTATAAAGATCTTTTTCAGCTTTCTCATCAGAAAAACCAAGTGGATAAAGAATGTTGAACAGGCAGCTGGATACACTATCTATAGAGCTTATATAGGTATGCCTTGATTAACACAACAAATGCAAACATATGGCAGGATGGATATGACTACAATGGGTAATGAGTTAGGACCCAAATTTGGGAGGGAAAAAAGAGTTGGTCTGTTTTGGGCCATTATAAAGATTTTTCAATCACCTTGCATTTCTCCTTTGGTATCTTTACAAAGGAATTTTAGGATGATATCCAGCACATAGGTAAGTGCCCTTGTAGAGAAATTATATGAGAACATGGACAAGAAGTTTTTAAAGTGGTCATGGATAGAATGTGATTTGCATGGTTATATATTCATAGATTCCATATCCTCCTTTCTACATCAGTACATAAATCTTATTTCTATTTTTGCTTTGGCATTTCCCTTAATGTTTGAACAGTAAGTGGTCAGTAGGTTATATCTAGAATGCAGTGATTGGGGCAGAGCAAAATATTTGACCTATATATGATGCCAGAAGCCAGGAAGAATTTTATTAATAGTGAATTCCTTTTGTTTTGTTATTCATATACTGTCAAATCAAATATATAAAGACTAATGAAGTACAAATACATATATATGTGTATGTATATATATATATATAATGTATTAATTAGAAATCTTGAATCTTTGGATTCCATCTCCCAGCATTCTTTTTTCATTACCCAGCATCCTTTTCCCTTCATCCCTAAGTTGCGTGCTTATGTTATTTGTATATAGTTGGGGGTAACTGCACTTCTCTCTTCTTTTTCCTGCATGCGTAGCTGGGAAAACTGGCTTTTTACTCTAGCTTTTTAATTTTAGTTATTATTAATAAATCTTATTAAATATAATACTTAGAGATATTTGGATATTAATTTTTAATCTTACAACATGTATATATATGCATATATATATAATTTTTAAAAGCCTTATTTCTTTCTATTTTAGTATAAGTTCTAAGACAGAAGAGTGACAAGGGCTAGGCAATTGAAGTTAAAAAAGTTAAATGACTTGCCCAAGGTCATATATCTAGGGAGTATCTGAGGCCAGATTTGTATTTTGTTTGCTTTTTTAAAATTATTTTTAAAATCCTTACCTTACATCTTAGAATTAATATTGTGTATTTGTTCCAAAGCAGAAAAACAGTAAGGGCTAGGCAATGGGGGTTAAGTAACTTGCCCAGGGTCACATAACTAGGAAGTGTCTGAGGCCAGATTTGAATCTAGGACCTTCATAACCCAAGCCAGGTACTCTATCCACCTTTGCTACCTAGCTGCCTACTCTCTCTATATTTATATGCAGTGAATAAATTAATTTATTTTTCTTGACCTCATATTTGTCACAAAGAATCTGTTTTCTTTTTCTTTCTTTTTTCCAGTGAGAGGCATTAGAGAGAGAAAATTTTCTGCTCATTAAAAAAATTAAAACAGAGAAAAATTAAAAACAGAATACTGTAGATATGGAGATATTTTCAGATAAAGTCACTGTTTTATCAATTTCACTTTATTTTAATCATTTTTATTGTTTTACAAGAGAACTGTCTCAGAGTGAGATAATCTGAAAGTGTCTATAATATAAAAACAAAAACATATCAATAAAACTTCAAAAACTAAAAGAATAGAACTGACAGTCAAAATGGGTGTTTTAATCTAGAGATATTATATATAGGGTAAAAGAACCTACCTTTACAAAAAATATTTATGGCAGATCTTTTGCAGTTAGCAAAAAACTGGAAACTGAAGGTATATCTATCAAGTGGGGAATGGCTGAACAAATTGTGGTATGTGGTTTTAATGGAATACTATTATGCCATAAGAAATAACAAACAAGATAATCAGCAAAACAAACAAACAAACAAATAAACCTGGAATGACTTATGTGAAGTGTTGATAATAGTTGTCATTCACAGTTGATCATATATTATTGTTGTTACTGTCTACAATGTACAGAAAATGGAGAACATTGTACAAAGTAACAACAATAATATATGATCAACTGTGAATGACTTAACTATTATCAACAAGGCGAGGATCTAGGACAACTCCAGGGGATTCATGAAGAGAATGAATATCTCCTAACATTGAAAGAATATATGATGTCCAAAAACAGATTTAAACAAACCTTTCTTCACTTTATTACTCCATGTATTTTTCTCTAGTGTGAGTAATATGTGTCATAATTTTACAACATGAAGAACATTAAAATTGTTCAATGTGATAATATATGTACAACCTATATCATATTATCTGCTTTCTTGGAGAGTTGGGAGGGAGAGAGAGAACACAGATTGCAAAATGTTAGGAAACAAATATTAAAAATTGTATTGACACATAATCTGGAAAAAATTAAAATTAATTATTTAAAAAACCAAACAGCTGGGTTGTATTCTTTTTTTTTTTTAAACCCTTACCTTCTGTCTTGGAATCAATAATCAGTACTGTGTATTGGTTCCAAGGCAGAAGAGTGATAAGGGCTTGGCAATGGGGGGTCAAGTGACTTACCCAGTGTCACATAGCTAGGAAGTGTATGAGTTCAGATTTGAACCCAGGACCTCCCATCTCTGAGCCTGACTCTCAATCCACTGAGCCACCCAGCTGCCCCCTGGGTTGTATTCTTAATTACTAGCTTTGTGACCTTAGTTGGGCATGCTGATTAATCTCTTAAGGCTTCAGTTTCCTTATCCATAAAATAGGAATGACAATACTTTTACCTACTTCTAACTTTCATGGACATCAGACTCAAATAAGTTTAAGTATATGTAAAATAGATAATTTGAGTACTCTTCTTATATAACTGGACATGCTCCTATCCTTCAGTCAAGACACATCCTCTAGCTCTTTACTACAAGATATGTACTTTATGGAAATTCTTATATATTGTTTCTTTAACAGTGGTTTTTCAAATATAGTTGTTGACTAAGTCGGGAGAAAACTTTGCCCTGGATGGTCTTTGAGAGAGATAGAAATAATTCTACTCTTTTTGAGCCAAGAAATTTCTCTTTTGGCTTTTTATCTTCCTTGGACTTCCAAAAAGGTAAGGAAGGGGATTTTCCCCCTCAGTACAGCAGTGGTTATAAGCACATCTGCTTACCTAAGTGAGCCAAAATCTGTGGCCACTGCTTTCTGCTTCTTTTTTTTTCCCTCCTATGCATAATCCAGGAAACATGAATCCTAAGAAATGGATATTTCCATCCTCTGCCTTAACCTCCAGGGTCAAGAATGCCCAGTAGTTGGAGGATAATTTCTATAACAACATTTCTTCTCAGAAGAAAGCAGAACCACTGCCTGGAGCATGCTATAGCTGAATCTAAAGAAAGAACTAAAGAAAAGTAAAAAGCATGCTTAGATACACAGAAGATATTGAACTTGTTGATTGCTTGGACACTGCAGGCCCAAGGTACATGTGAAAGCAAAATACCTGTTCTATAAAGTTTATGGAAGAAATAAAAGAGCTGTCCTATACCTCATACCCCTATTTTAAAGTGAGTACCTTTTCTGAAAACATCCATGAGACAGACCTAACCTTTTTTTCCCCCCAAGAGATTTCTTCTGGGTTTCTTGCGAAGATAAAGAGAGCAACAAATCAGATAAGAAGTGAAGTACGAACTGCTTCTTTGGGGTAAAACCTAGTCAGGATGAGCTTTTCTGAATGAGCTAAAAACCAGACTCTTAGTAGGAGTTCTTGGGAAACAGGCAACATCTGTAGAATCAACTTACCAACTATGAAATATTAATGAATATGTAAGGAAGCATGATGGCAATCATAATGATGATGAGAGTGCCCTTCTTTAGTTTTTCTTTTTTAAGTTGAATATTCTCAGAATTTTTTTTTAGCCTTTCAGAAAATGGTCATCTTTCCAAACCCCTTTGATTATCTTCCAATATATACTCTCCAATTTTTGACAGCCTATTTAGATTTCATGGCTCCAAGGATCAGGATGTTTGGGGGCTTTGTGGTTTATTGCATGCAGTGGTATGCCAAGATCTGTATTCTGCCATACAGAGATTTTCCCTAAGATGGACTCATCTACCCTGCTCCCCAAAGGAAAAAAAATGGGGAAGTTTTCCAAGACTGATAAATTTGGCATTGAAAAATGACATCTTATGAAGAAAAGCTTTTAAAGTAGATTTTATGAAGCTAGGGGAAATTGATGCATATGACTATAAGATAATGGTCCTTTCCCTCCTATTGCACTGGGAGAGCAGTCTCATTAATTTTTCATTTTTTCAAATTTTCAAATACAGTTTCATAGTATGTTTGAGGCAAAATGGACCTATGAGTTGGACTCATCTGACCCTGTCATTTTTTGGGAGGTGCCCAAGATCCTCTAAGGAAAATTAAGATGTGGTGCTGCTAGGGTAGTGTTTCATGTGTATATGTGGTAGGAACTAGGGCCCCCAAACAGGTATGGAACTCCTAAAAAAAGTATGTATAACTCTTTTTGGATTAAAAGTATCCATGATCAATCAATCTATAAATATTTAACAAATACCTACTATATACCAAACATAAAGGGGGAAAAAAGTAAATTCTTTGCTCTCTAGGAACTTGCATTCTAACAAAGTAACATGTAAATATATAATTATATACAATATGCTAAGATATTCAATGTAGCCTTGTAAGAGAAGGCACCACAACTTATGAAAGGAGGAACAAGTAGGCCATTATGGCAGGTCCATCAAGAAGATGTTCATGTATAAGACTAGAAAGACAGAAAGCAAAACAACCCACCATGTGAAGAGTTTTGAAAGCCTTTAGGAAGACTTTATTTGATCTAAGAGTTAATAGGGAACCAATGGAGTTATTGAGTAGTGGGATGGAATCATTCAGACTAGTGCATTAGGAAAATCACTTTCATAGCTGAATAGAGAATGAATTGAGATGAAGAGATGTGCAGAGAGACCAGTTAGGGTGATAATGATTGTAATACTCCAAACAAGAGGTGATGAGGTGATGAGGGCTTGAATTTGTATAGTGTCTGGATGAGTAGAATGAATGAATGAATAAGCTTTTTTTTTTTAAGGCTTTACTATGTGGAAAGCATTCTGCTTTGTACTAGAGATATACATAGAAATGTAAAACTGTCCCTGCTCTCAAGAAGCTCATACTTTAATGAGGGAAAAAACACATCTGAAAGATTTTAGCTGCAAATCAGAAGGAAAAGTCTCATGGTCTTTGGGGTGAAGCATCAAAACATATGGTTATGTCTCTTTTTAAATGTCATTTTAACTGATAAATTCATATCCATTTCTGATGTCTAACCATTTGATAGTGTCAAAGACTTTGGTAATGAAACCTTTCTTTTCTGAATCTTCAATACCTGTAGCTGTAATACATAAAATCCCAATACTGATATGAGAGACTGAGAATCCAGGAGTAGAACAGTTGGAAAATTACACATTGTGTTATATGTCTGTGTGTGTGTGTGTGTGTGTGTGTGTGTGTGTGTTTTAAGAGGCTGAGATTTAAAGAGTTTTTCAATTGAAAAGAGATAGATGCTCATATTTGGCTCAGAATTCCTTTTTTCCTTCTCTTTCCATTTCTTCCCTGCTCTTTTATCTTTTTCTCTCCTTTCCTTCTCTACCCGCCCCATTCCCTATTCCTTCTTTCCCTTCATATGGAAACACATTTGATCAGCAGGGTATGATATAGTAACTCCTGAGTTTTATAGAAATCCATCAATTTGGAAGGGGTTGAATTCTGCCTGAGTGAGGCTTTTTATGTATTTGGGTGATCAGAAGTTACATCAGAAAAAGCAGGAGCTAAAGAAGAGCTAGGAACAGCTATGTTGCCTTTTCAAGAAAACTAATCTGGATTGCAGGAGAAATCTAGATCAGATTATACACGTCTTTTTTCTAGATACTTTGTCTCCTTTAATAAACCCTAAGGTTGTTAGCTTTTTTGATCTGCTTTTATTAGACCATTGATTTGTATTGAGCTTATGGTCCACCAAAACTCCCAGACCCCTTTCAGATAAATGGCTAGCTAGTGATGTTGCCTCTATCTCGAGATAATTATTTTCTAAGCTGGAGTTCCTTTTTTATTTCATCTGGTTTCTAAGATAAAATAATTTAACAAAATAGAGCCCAGAATTTTATTTTATAAGTTCTCATATGTCTGTGCTAATGTAGGTTGGGCTTGCTTTACAAGGAAAATCTTTTGTGGGAAGAATGTAAACTTGTTACAATTTGAAGCCTAGTAAGATTTAGAAAGTTATAAGCTTAAAGAGAAAGACTAGATGACCACCTCTGGAATGCAATCAAGGCGGTTTCTCTTTCATGAATTGGTTGAACTAGATGACTTCTGAGACCCAGTCCAACTATGATGTGTTTTAATATAGTATTTTATGATATTATATATGATAGAGGTTCAAGTCCTACCTCTGACTGGCTATGGGACATTGGATAGGTTCCTTAACTTTGCATTTACCAAAGTTAAAAATGAGAGGCAGCTCCAACAACCTGGGTACAAATATTTTGTATATGTATTATATATATTGATGAAACCAGCGGTCCAGATAAAAACAAATTTGCCTTTACCAAAGCATTTCTGACTTCCTTGTTTCTACTCTGAAATAAGAAAAGGACCTCCTTTAACTTTGAAGTCACCTCTTCTTTGATATACCTATTCGTTCCATTAAGACCAAAGGAGAATTCCCAGTTACTAAACACCAACATACTATGTGTTAACCTATTCATCCTCCACATCCTTATCACATACCATGAGAATCTCTTGCAGGCTATGTGCTTCTGTAAACGACTTCATTTCTGTAAAGGAATCCAAAATACCCTGAAGTGCCCTAATAAAGCAAGTGTTCTAGGAAGAACAGTAGGCATTCAAATTTGAAATGAAACAGTTACAAATTCCTCTTATATCTTGAGTTAGCATATCCAGCATTTAAGGTCAAACAAGGCAAGAAAAGAAGAGGGATGAAGTACTTGAAAGGAATTATATTAAATACACAAAAGTTGGGTTTATTATCTTGAACTGGCTAGACATGCAACTGCAGACTTGGAAAAAGAAACTAACCCTCAAAATGAAATTCAGCTCAAACTAGCAATTTGCTGTGTATCATCATAGGTTTGGAACCACAATTTTCACTATAGCATAAACTGATATGCAGTATTATACAATGGAAAGTATTGGATATAGGAACTTCTGACAAAGATGGCAATGTGAATGGTTCTAAGCCCAGGTTCCCCTGAAAACAAACAAACAAACAAAAAATGGAACAATTGAAAAGAATACCAGATGGAGAAATGATTCCATAAAACCAAAGAAAAGCATTAGTACGCCCTAGTATTCAACCCAACTCTGTATAAGACCAGAAGCCTCAGGACATTCTGTTTAAGGACATACCAAGAGACCTGAAGTCAGCTCTATCTCCAGAAACAAGTTCTGAAGTCAATAGAATATTGAACCCAGCCTTCAGTAGTGACCATAGTCAATAGGTGACTGTTCAAAGAGTTTGGAGACAGGACAGAGACTCCTGGACAGCTCTCTGAGAGACCTGAAGCCAACATAATCTTTATTCTTTGGTTATGGGTCACACTAGGAAAGAAAGTCAACTCACAACAAAAGACTGCACAGGAGATAAATGTAGGAAAGAAATACCTGGATGATATAGGCTTCAGGATTCTTTTGTAGCAGACTTAAGGCTGGCATAGGACAGGATGTTTTAAGATTTTACCTCTAATACTGGGCCAAAGCCTTTAGGATTTCATTAGAGAGCAAGGTCAATTTAGGTGACTCCACAAGAAAAAGACATAGATAGGGCAATGGGTCAACACATAAAGGATAAGACAGTAGCAGAAGCCAGGGATTGAGGGCATTGCCAGAGTCAGGACCCAGATCTGGTTCTATCTCCCTGTCTAGGCCAGGGAAATGGAAGAAAGCAGGGGACGAGAACCAGAATTCAGCCACTTCTTTCAGAATACTGACAGAGGAATGATAATGCTACTTCCTTTCCCCTTGCTACTAAGTATGCAGTGGAGAACCTAAAGCTTTTAAGCAGTAAAGTGATCAGGGATATGCTTTGGGAAGACTAATAACCCTTAAGTCTATTGGAAGGATTGGAGGAGAAAAGAGGATAGATAATGGAATCATCTACAAAGAGGGAAAAGTTGAATTCAGGGAGGGATAAAAACAGTAAAAGGTTTGCAAATGAGTTACCTAATTTCATCAAAGTGCTTCTATTACTTTACATTTTTTCATTTGTATTTAAAAGTAGAATAATTAGTAATTTGTATAGTTAGCTATGTAACTAAGAAATTTTAAAAATAATAATTTAGTTGAATAACAGTTTCATTATTGTCTCCAAGAAAATCAAGCAGTTTATACCTGGATGCTATAGCATAAGCACCAATGACTGCCTGGTAACTGCTTAAATGAAGTATAGGTATATGCTAGATGGTGCGGTGGATACAATGCCCAGCCTTGAGTCAGGAAGACCCCGTGTTCAAATTTTCCAATCAAGGGGAGAGGAAGTGAGTAGCATTTTTAAAATTTAAATTTAAAATTTTTTCCATGATGATTCTTGTTTTCTCCCTCCTCCCACCCAGAGTTAACAAGCAATTTCATTGGATTATACATATATTATCAGTGCATAGCATTTTTATAGCACCTACAAAACAGTTTGGAAACCCTTCAGCCATCAGGATTCCAATCTACATTTCCATTATTTCCCCTAAAACTTCCCATTATGTATTGTATTTTCCACCCAAATGAGAATATTTATTGTCACTCCAAAATCTCCCTTGTCTGGAATGATCTTGTTGCATTCCTTTCTCATTATCTGCCAGTAGAAATCTCACTTATCCTTCAAGGTCAAGCTCATAGTCTTCTCTGCCATGAAGTCTTCTTGTATATCTCCAGTACCGGAGCATCTTCCCTCTCTCCTAAATTCACAGTTGATTTCACACATACCTCTTTCAGTACTTACTGTTTCCTTTCTTACATTATAATTATTTGGATATGTGTTGTCTCCCTTAGCAGATTATAATCCCTTTGAGGTCAGAGCTATGTATCTTTCATATTTAACTCTCCTAGTAAGTCTGGTATGGTCCATTTAACAATTTTAAAATTAAAAACTTTTCATTTTCAAGATTCCCCTTAGATATGAATAGAACCCAACTTTCTATTCAACCAGAATTTTCATTAGTTCTTTCTGGTATATACATGTGGCACCTCTGCTTTTTGTTCAGTTTGTAAAAGGAAAAAGCTTTAGCTGCCTAATTATAACATCAATGAAATGATAATATCTGCACTCTGAAATCACTCTTCAATTTGTCTCTTCCTCTTGGTATGGAGGAAGGGATGGAAGAATGAAGAGAGGGTGAAAAAGAGAAGGAGAACAAAATCTAGAGCAGTCAAGGAGAGGAGAAAAATTACTTCCATGATATCTCTTGATATCATGAATTCCTGAAACTTTTTTTCATAATAAATGAGATTTATTAATATCTGACCATCCTTTCTTAACTCTAATGCTAACATTTACTAATTAATTTACATCAGACAGTTAGCAACCTCACTAGAAAATAATTAGTCACATGTTTTGTCTTACACATTACTTTTTATTCAAAGGACTTGGAGTTATCCATATCCCACTCTCTACCAGAATTTAACTTTAACAAAGGACGTTTAAGTGGAACACAATAAGATTTCAAAAAAGATACAGGAGATAATTTCATCTCATACAAATGTGGCATGCAAGGGCCTAACAGAACCTCTGCATATAAGAAGTACTCTGCTATTGTTTATTAGATAAGGATAATAGAACCAAAACTAGATTTTGCAAGTTTTATAAAGAATTGGAATAAGGGTACAAAAAGATTTTAGTGACACAGACTATGTGTTGCTGGGGAAAAATAGGAGAAAAGTCAACAGCTTTTCAAACTTTTTATACAAAACAGTATGAGCTACATTTATTTTTTTGTACTCCCGCAACCCTCTTCCAGCACAGATAAAAAGTTGGCAGTTTTTATTTTGAAAGGAGTATACCTTTATCTTGGAATTCAAAGAAGAGAAAAAGGCAACAATAAAAAAGAAGTAAATTTTGAGTACATTGGGTCTTAAAAATTGTATAAATTGATTTTGAATATTTCTACCTATCATTAGTGAGAGGAAGGAGAAAATGCCTACTTTGGGGAAAATATTTTAAATAATTTAAATTCCAGAAATTTCATGAAAATATAAATTACCTTGGAAACAAGTCCCTATATTATTGGGATTGTTTAGAAAACTGGAAATTAGTCTGACATAAATTAGATTTAGACCAACATCTTATGCCATATACCACAATGAAATCTAAATGACTACATGACCTAAAGATAGGTTAATAATTGTTTAAAATTAGAAATATATTAATACAAATACTTTCCACAGCTATAGATAGAGGATGAATTTTTAATGGACCAGTGGATAAAGATAAACCAAATAATTTCAATTATATTAAACTGAAAAGCTTTTACATGAACAAAATTAATTCATACAGCAAAAAAAAAGAAAGACATTTTTTAGGAAAAAATATTTACATGAAGAATCTTTTTTAAGGGTCCAATAAATAAGATATAAAACTAATCAACAGAAACAGATGACTGAAAGATATACCCCAATATATAAGTGGTCAAAATACATTGTCAAAAAAAAGGACTATTAGTAATCATATGAAAGTATGCTCTAAATTACTAATGATAAGAGAAAAGAAAATCAGAGCAACTCAGAAGATTTATCTTATACCCAGCATGTTGGTAAAGAAGACAAAATATGGAAATAGTCAATATTGGAGGGGTTGTAGAAAGGCAGGTATATTGATATATTGTTGGTAGAGATATACTTTGGTCCCAATCATTCTGGAAAGCCATTGAAAACTACATAGGAAGAGTACCCAAAATGTCTATTTCCTTTAACTTGGAAATCTTTGGTTATTCATACATCCCAGGACAATGATAAAACTTATACCAACATTTATTTTAGTGATAAAGGACTGGAAACAAATTAGAAACTCATCAGTTAAGGAATTGCTGAGTAAGTTATGGTACATGGATATAATCTAATATCACTGTGCTATCACTTCTAATTAATATAAAGACTACAGAGAAGCAAGTGAAGACTTATGTAAACTAATGCAGAGTAGAATAAATTGAACTAGAAAAACAGTATAAATAATTATCATCACATTGTAAATGAAAAGAATGACAACAAAAAATGAAAATTGCCCCCAAATTGAAGAACAAACTTTGTGCCAGAGTAGAAGATACTTCTCTGCCTTATTTGTACAGGTTGTGAGAACTGGCATAGATCATCTTTTAGATAAAATAAGACTTTTACAAGATTTTAGGTGTGTTTTGTGGATATTTTTTTCTCTTTTTTAAATCTTTGTTAAAAAGATATCCCCAGATGGATGAGACGGGACAAATATGTTGGGAAATATGGGTGATGTCACAACCAAACATAACAAAAAAATGCTACTTGTAGTTTAGTTTATTTAGTTTTTGTATATATTACATTCATTTGTGACCACTGCCTTCCCTCTTCTCCTTTTCAGTAAGCTATCCCTTGTAACAAAAATTAAAAAGAGAGAAAAGGGATTTCACTCAATATGACAGATTTAATTAGCTTTTTTAGTAAGAGTGGTTAATCTAAAACATCTTCAAACTGGGGATATATAAGTAGCATCATAAGCCAGAATAAAAGGGGCTCAAGTTAGTGATCACATGTAACATAGGAGTAACTCATTGCTTCTGATTCCTATAAATTTCTTTCTCCCCATCCTGTGTTGTCCCAAGACTTTCCAAGGCTTTTCCTCATTCCTTTTTTGAGATTTTAAGCAATATTATTTATTTTTTACATTATTTTTTTAAAATTTCAAGTTCCAAATTCTCTTTCTACATCTCATACCTCCCCTACCTATTGAAAAAGCAAGCAATATGATATCACTTTTATATGTGAAATAATGAAAAACATATTTCCAGGTTACCCATATTGTGAAAAAAACACACAAGAAAAATAAAGAAAGTGAGAAAACTATACTTCAATTTGGACTTGGAGTTCATCAGTTTTTTCTCTAGAGTAGATAGCATTTTCTGTCATAAATCCTTTGTAATTTTTTGGGATCATTTTATTTATCAAAGTAGCTAAATCTTTCCTAGTTAATCATTATGTTATTGCTATTGCTGTATTCAATGATCTCCTCGTTCACTTTACTTTGCCTCCGTTTATATAGATCTTCCCATGTTTTTCTGAAAACATTCTTCTCATTATTTCATATAGCATAATAGTTTTCCATCACAATCATATGCCAAAATTTGTTCAATCTTTGCACAATTGATAGATATTCCTTCATCTATCAATTCTTTGCCTTTGCAAAAAGTTGCTATAAGTATTTTGGGTACATAAAAGTCTTTTTACTTTTTCTTTGATGTCTTTGAGGTATCCTTTTAAGGTCAGAAAGTACCTTTCTTCACTATGTCTGATTTGTCCTCAGTTCCTGATGGAGCCATTGTTCTCAGCTGGTGCAGGGATTCTGCTAAGATGTCCATGGGAAGCCCAAAATCTTAACAAGGTTGCCCTCTGGTAAGGGGAGAGAGGGGAGTTTCTGAGAAACTCTTCTCCTTCCTAAGCAGTTCCTATCCAAGCAGCATGACTGAATAGTTTTCGCCTACATGACATTCTAATAATCCAGGACTTCAATTCCAAATTGGCTTGCTATTTTACATAAATCCTAACAGAGAATAACTGAGCCTCCTCAATTAATCCCAATATTCTAGTTCTGTAGCATCATCTCTTTTCATACAATAGCTTTCACTCCTTCCAAAATAATTAGTTTTTTTCACACCTACTTCAATATTGTTGATTCATTCAATAGTGTTTTGCATAATTAAAATGATATTTTAAATGGAATAAAGTGACTGATTTCATCTACAATCCTACCCCCTTACACATATAATACTTACCTTTGCACTATGTCACAACCAGAGTGTCCAGAGAGAGAAAGAGAGATTTTCTCAACTTTTCACTAGGGCCAAACTTTGTCATTACGATTATACAATACTCAATTTTCTTTAATTTTTTTCTTTTTATATTGTTTTACTCAATGTGTATGTATTTGTTTCTATTTACTTTCTCCTTCTCTGAATTCTTCATATGTAACATTTCCTAAGGGACAAAAATTTTTCTTTATATTACTTTACTAAAATGTATTTAGTCTTTTGAAAATCAATAGAAACCTACTTTATTTGCAATTCTTTGATACACACACATAGGTCTTTTGCTACATAAAATGTTGCTATGAATGTTTTTTTAGTGGCCATGGTTTCTTTCCTGTTTTAGAATTCCCTGCGGTGTAATTCCTAGTAGAATGGAATCCTGTCTGTCTTTCTTTATCTTTCTGTCTCTATCCATTTCTGTCTCTTCATGTGTGTGTGTGATTTAAAGGCAATGGATGTTTGACAATTTTCTCACTTAAATAGAAATTGCATTTCAGAATAATCATACCAGTTCACAGAACCACCAGCAGTCTCTTAGTGCTTTTCTCTTCTATCTTCCCAAAGTCCTCTCAGCACTGACTATTTAAATACAAAACTGTTCTTAGAAAAAGATGCAGTGTTCAAGTGCTCTAGATCCATGTATAAGAACTATCTTATTGCCAGATTACATATAGCAACTGCAGCATCTATTGTGGACTCTTATTCCCAGCTATTGTCCACGAAAGCCTATTTGTATTTCCAGCAGATGGTATTCAACTTTGTAAAATAAATCATGTCTTCTCTTTGTATTATCTTTGGATGACCATTGCAGATGGTCCCTGATTTCTAAGCTCTGAAGAGGGAAAGCTATGTAATCTTTGACTCCAAGGACTTCACTACCACAATTATTACAACCTGAGAGGCCTTTATTTGTGGGCATCACAAAGTCCAGAGTCCAAAAGAAACTAAATAGACAAATTAAAAAGTAGTGGGCTAGGGGACAGCTGGGTAGCTCAGTGGAATGAGAGTCAGGCCTAGAGACGGGAGGTCCTAGGTTCAAATCTGGCCTCAGACACTTCCCAGCTGTGTGACCGTGGGCAAGTCACTTGACCCCCATTGCCTACCCTTACCATTCTTCTGCCTTGGAGCTCCAAGACAGAAGGTAAGGGTTTAAAAAAAAAAGTAGTGGGCTTTTTCAAAACAGCCTTGGCCCTCATGCTGAATTCTCAAAGAGAGAGAGCCAGTATCAACAGTGTACACTATTATCATTTTATCCATTTTCTCTGAGAAGCAAGATCTGGAATTCACAAAGATTGGCACACCACAGTACATGTGGAGGCCCTAAACAATCATGCTGCTAAATATGTTGGTTAGGACTTGACACTTGAGTCAACATCCTCTCAATTGTGGAAACATAACAAGTCTGAAAATATAATGTGAACAAAACTACAGGGAGTGAGTGCTACTAGGTGCTTCATTTATACTTTTTGATTTAAACTTCAGTTACTTCAATCTCTCCTTTACCTTATCCACCCCTGTGATCTAACACTTTGCCTTTTCTGTGATTTCCTTGTTCTTCCAGTATCTTTCCCCTGTTCTGCCTTTGTTTCCCTCTCTTCATAGCTTTGACCTCTGTAATCAGCCATTTTAATAATTTACCTTCTTCCATCCTTGAATCCTTGTCTTTTCAAACCTTCTGCTCTTATTGTTATAATAATCTCCAACCCTAAGTTACCTCCAAATTCAAATTTTTCCACCTCTCTTCTTGAACTCTTGCTATGGGAGAAAGTCAAGAAATTGTGATAAGTAATCAGTCAATATGTATTTATTTAGCACCTGCTACAGGTCAAGCTATATCTTAGGTACTAGAGATATAAGTTCAAAGAACTAAACAATTACTACTCATAAGGAACTTTAAAATGACGAAAACAAGTACATGGATGAATAAATAGATAAATGAATGCATTTATGTGTTTGTAATATATAGAACAAATATACATATATAAAAATAATTAAGTATCAGATATTTCGGAAGGGGAGATATATTTGGAATATTAGCAGTAGGGGAAAATCAAGAAAGACTTCTTATAGGAGATGGTATTTGAGTTTCCTCTTAAAGGAAGAGAGACTTTCTTTGAGGCAGACTTAAGGAGGGAGTTTTTTTCCCAGGAATAGGGAAGGACATTGCAAAGATACTGGAGATAGAAGTGTCATTTGTGAAAACAGAGAAAAGGCCAGTTTGATCATAAGAGTCCCCTGTAAATATATACCATCTTTCACAGTAGTGCAAGGTAATCCCTTTATTCCATTCTCACTTTCTATTACATTTCCCACAGCAGCTGTTCTAAACCTTCTTTAGCCTTATTATTCTCTTCTTAAATCCCAAGCTTCTAGATGACCTCACCTCATCCTTTCCTTTTTTCACTGTTGTTAAAATCATTATCTGGGATAAGATGGATGCCACCTTGACTGACAGGGATGGCAGTTGAGAATTTGGAATGTTCCCAGATGCCGTGAGCCAAGGGCAAAAGTCAGTTGGCTCTCACCCCCTAGGAACAATAATTGAGGTCTCAGAACTCAGCCTTGAGACTTGAGCAAACTTTTCCTGGAGCAAGAACTGGGACAGGGGGAGGTGAAGGGTGGAAGAGGATAGTCCTGAACCTATGACCTGTACCTGACTGACAGAGAGCTAGTGATCCATCAGTACCATTGATAGTAGAGCTGAGAGTGTGTAGAGATCATCAAGCAACATCAGCATCAATAGCCTTCCCTAATCTCTGGCTTGGCTGTGGCCAAGTCAGGTCAGAGTTAGTGAGAGGGTGAAGACCTCCAGCCTCTACCAGCCTAGCAATCTCCAGTCCTGATCAATGATTAGCTTAGTAGCCAAACAATAGCAATAGGGTTCCCAAAATCCTCAAACCTATTACCTTGTTTTCCTTTCCCCATTAAGAGTTAATACAGTGATTTACCAACAAGTATCTTTCCTGAGTGTTATTCTATAACAGCCCTTGGGAAAGGGAGAATCAATACGCAGTCAGATAACAACATTTCCAATAGCCAATTAATAGCCTATCAACAATCAATCCAACCTCAGGTTGGGCCTACTGAGGTTAACCCTATACCTAACCTCTCAAGGGTACCAACCTGGGCAATTGTTAGAAGGAAGCAACTGACAGGCTTAACCAACCAAGCCTGTCAGAGAGAAGAGGAATAGATAACATCCATAGCTATTGTGAGAGGAGTGGGTGTTCCTCCCTCACCAATATAGCTGGCTTAGGCTTGAGCACCTGATCCCTCCTTCATTCATAATATCTCTAATATCTATATATCATCCATCCTCCCAGATCTAGAGAGGAGGATCTCTATAGGAGAGATACAAAGATATATCCTACCTCTCATTCCTTTTTAACACTGTGTAGTCCTACTCTTTCTTTTTTTAATTAATTAATTAAAAATATTTTTCCATGTTTCCATGATTCATTTTTTTCCCTCTCCTTTTATGTCCCCCCTGCCAGATCTGGCAAGCAAGTCCACTGGGTTGTACAAATATTATCACTTGATAACCATTTCCACATAATTCATTTTTGTTAGAGTGATTTCTTAAAGCCTAAACCCTAAATCACATGCCCATATATATACATAAAATAAATAATATCATATGTTTTTGCTTTTGTATTTCTGCTCCCCTGGTTCTTTCTCTAAATGTGGATAGCATTCGTTTACATGAGTCCTTTAGGAATATGACTACTCTTTCTGGATGTTTCTTATCGTTTATCATCTTCTTGCTCTGAAATGAGGACTCTGTCCTTGTCCTCTATATTCTTTTAACGATCTCATCCTCCCCTTTGGTTTAAATCATGATATATGCAAATAACTCCCAAATCTCTATATGAAGCACTGATTTCTCTTGTAGATGCTAGTCTCACAATGGCCCTTTTCTCTATGCCTTACCAGCACCTTAAACTCAACATAATCCAGATTTAGCTCATCACATTTGTCCCCTTTAAAGACTTTCCCACCTTTTAACTGCCTCTATTATTCATCCTATTACCATCCTCCCAGAAAACTAGACAGAATTATTTTTGACTCTTCCTTTTCTAGTCTCCCATACACACATACACACACACAGACACACAAAACACATATAATTAGTTGCTAAATCCTGTTGATTTTATCGTCACAATAAGCTCTTGCATTCATCTCTTCCCTCTACTCATACTGTCACACACTGTCAAACTATCAAACTACTCACTTTACTAGAGACAAACCTTTATCTCTCTTACCAGAATTATTGTCTTCTTTAAAATAATTTTTCTTCTTCCATTTTCTTTCATTTCCATTCTATCCTTCTCACCTGGGTCAAAATACCTTACTTAATTCATGAATGTAAGACCCTCTAACAGCTAGAATTCACCCTATGTTTGTCATTTTTTATCTCCCATTACAGTACTCCCTCCCCATTAGATTAAAAATTCAGAGGGACAGACACAATGTTTAGCAGGCTTTGCTTTGTATTTTTTATACCTAACAAAAGACTTGCATAGAATAAGAGCATTTAAAACACATTTAAAAAATGAAAATATTTTTCCTTGGTGAGGCTCAGTTTCCTCATAATTAAAATAACATATCTATTCCCTTTCACATCATATGAGGGAGAAATAGAAATAATATGTGAAAATTGTTTGAAAAAAATTTTATCAAATTTTACAAAAAAATTTATTTAGGTTTGCCAAGGAAAAATGAAAGTTTGCATTTATGTCTCCCCAAATTATTCCTCTAACCTCTAATCACTGAAATAAACTTTGATTTTTCTTTTTTACTTTGTATTCATATAACTTTGACTCACCACTGGTATTTCATAACCATCATTGTTACTGAGGTAATTTTGTAGAACTCTTTTGAACTTTCTAGATGTCCTCAAAAGTCATAGAAGGCCCCCAAGAATCCTTCAAGCTGAGCTATGAAAAAAAAATGGCCTAGGATAAAAAGTCTTCCTCTGAGATAGCTGAAGATGTAGGTTAGTGAGAATATATCATATTATCTTTTTCTCTGGGCTGCAGCTGATCATAATTTATCTAGCCTTCACCTTGCCTATCTTCCCCCACATTACTCTAACACACTCTCTCACACTCTGAGACTCTATTGCTGGTAAGCAAATCTAAAATTAAAACATTTGGGTCTGTTCTGCAGGGCTGTATACTTCTTAGGATGTCTCCAAATAGAGAATGCTTAACCTGTTAGATATATTCCTTGGGTTGAGCATTGAAGAAGATGTAATGCCATCATGCAGAGAAAACAAAATGTCCACAGTCTGACTTGGGGAAAAAAAACCTTCAGGAAGAGTAATAAAAAGGGAAAAAATGCCATAGAGTACCTAAGGTTGTTTTGACTGTTTTCCTAGCATTTTTATAAACTGACAACCCTACTTAAGCCTTTTTAAAAAATCTAAAATTTCCCCCAAACTTGAAAATTTGAACTTTAATCCAATTGAATGTAATTCATATGAAAGAGTTTTCATTAGAGGTAACTTGAATTAAATCAAGGGATAATTAATCTCACAGAATCCCCGTTTTCTCATATTTTGGGCAAGGACTAGATCACCACAGAGAAAAATGGGGAGAGGCAAGGATAATTCCTGTTTAGGTTCTTTTTTAATTGCATGAAACCACTGGCTAGAGGTGTGTTTTTCCCTCTAGTTTTTTCATGAATACCAATTACTCTTCAGTGAAAACAAAGGGGATGGAGGTGGGACGGAGGAAACCTATTGCCCACACAGCTCATTCTTCTTCCTTGACACTGGATTGGAGGGATCTAATGAGCTCCTTTTCCAGGCAAGAGAACAGCATTACCTTGGTGTCTTAGAAACAGACACACTAGGAAATTATTATTGTTCTAGTACCAATCCCTGTGAATTAGTGCTCTATAACAATGCTTGGTTGACATACTAGTCATTTTAGAACAGATATTAAGGTCATCTAATGGGTGTCTTAGAATGACATTTTTTTCTTTTAAATAAAGAATATATAATGATCAAAGAAATTGCCCAGATTGTGTTAATAACCTACTTGTTCCAAATATATTCAAATGAACAGAAATACATAGCAATGCATTTGCCAGGAGCAGGTGGGGTAAAACAGAAAGGTGATGATCATTCCTCTCACTAGTGTTGGGCTTTTACAAATTTTTCAGCAGGAAAATGAATGTGTTACAAACATGCATTATTTGTAACTATAATTATGGAAAGAATACAAGAAATGCTAATTCAGAAAATAAATTTTGATGCAGCATATCAACAGAAGGGAGAAAATCATGTCTAATACACACATAACATATAGCATATGAATTTTATAAAAATAAACCTTTTATCTGTGAAAACATAAGATACTGGAATTCATTGTCTATTGGAACTTTTCTAGTGAGATAAATGAAAGATAGCATCTCTTTGTAGTGGGCCCCTATGAACATATTCTTTATAAAGTTCAAATAGAAATAGGACAAAAATGAGGCATTAGATTCAAGTTACTTTTGATGCTGAATATGTTTTGATGCTGAGTAAGAGTTCTATATATGTATATGCACAAATGCACACACACACACACATATATATATATACACATAGAGACTGACATCAAGAAAGTTAATATCCTCATATATATATAATATATATATACATATATATAATCTCTTATTTCATAAGACTTGGTGCCTAAGAATACCAAAGTAGAAAAAGATAATATGCAAAATAGCCCTCCCAAGAGATTAATGGGTTTATAGTATTCAAGAGGGCAGAGCAATGGGTAGATTTTGTAAAGAGGCAAATTTATATTGAATGTCAGCAAAAAAAAACCTCAACAATTAGAACTATTGTAAAGTAAAATGAGTTGCTTCAGCAAAATTATGACATTCTCCTATTCTGGACATCTTCAAGGACTTACTNATCAAGAAAGTTAATATCCTCATATATATATATATATATATATATATATATATATATATATATATATATATATATATATAAAATCTCTTATTTCATAAGACTTGGTGCCTAAGAATACCAAAGTAGAAAAAGATAATATGCAACATAGCCCTCCCAAGAGATTAATGGGTTTATAGTATTCAAGAGGGCAGAGCAATGGGTAGATTTTGTAAAGAGGCAAATTTATATTGAATGTCAGCAAAAAAATCTTCTCAACAATTAGAACTATTGTAAAGTAAAATGAGTTGCTTCAGCAAAATTATGACATTCTCCTATTCTGGACATCTTCAAGGACTTACTAGATACACATTTCCTGAGTTTAGTATAGATGAGATTCTTGTACTGATAAGATCTCTCCAGGATATCAGCTCTAAGATTCTATGATTCTTTCAGTGTTTCTCATCTCTGTAACATCCTTTCCACAGCTGCCAAAATAATCTTCCATATAGATCATCACCTTCCTGTTTACCCCACCTGCTCCTGGCAAGTGCATTGCTATGTATTTCTGTTCATTTGAATATATTTGGAACAAGTGGGTTATTAACCCAAGCTGGGCAATTTCTATGATTGTTATATATTCTTTATTTAAAAGAAAAAATGTTTGTACATAACATACTTCTCTACTAAACAGCAATGCAAGGATCTAGAGCAAGGCTGAGGGACTTATGAGAAAAAAAATCTAGCCACATTCAGAGGAAGAACTGGGGGAGGAGAAATACAGAAGAAAAATGACTGCTTGAACACATGGGCTGATGGGGATATTATTGGGGATGTAGACACTAAATGATAACTCTAGTCCAATTATCAATAATATGGAATTGAGTCTTAATGATATATGTAAAACCCAGTGAAATTATGCATTGGCTATGGGAGGGGGTGGTGGGAGGAGGTTTGGGGGAAAGGGAAAGAACATAAAATGTAACTATAGGAAAATATTCAAAATTACAATTAAAAATTAAAGAAAGAAAGAAAAGAAAAAAAATGTTATTTTAAGACACCCATTTCATGACCTTAATATCTGTTCTAAAATGACTAGTATCTCAACCAAGCCTTCTATAGAGCACTAATTCATGGGGATTGTACTAGAACAATAATAATGTCCTACTGTGTTTGTTTGTAAGACACCAAGCTAATGCTGTTCTCTTGTCTGGAAAAGGAGCTCATTAGATTCCTCCAAATGTTCTTTCATCTTCTGCTACCCTTGCCCTTGGAGCATCTATGTTGGCCATCTACCATTCTGCTACCAGGAGTGTGCTAGAGCCAGCTTTTGAGAGAGACAGATTATTTAATTTTCCTTGTGTGAGGTGGGCGATAGGAGGAAAGTATGATAGGAGAAGGAAGGGAAAAGAAGGGAAAGCCCTAGGAAGGGAAGGAAGGTAGCTCAGCTGGTAGCCCCCAGCCATGGTATGGGGAAATTGACCCAAGCTCTTCAGAGCTCAATAAAGATCAGGTAGCACTTAATGTAGAATAGCTAGGTTTTTATTTAGTTAGGAAAGGGAAAATCTAGGGAAGGTAGAAGGAAGATCTCGGGAAAAGGCGCCAAGAGAGAGCTCAGGGACAAGAGAGTTTCCAGGGTCCAGAGAGCAGAGATTCTGCAGGGTCCAGGGTAGAGAGAGTCTCTAGGATAGAGAGTGAGAAAAGGCGCCAAAACTCTCTCTTTTATACTTTCTCCAACACCTCCCACAAAAGAGGTGGGAGGTGTCGGGGGAAGTTGTAGCAGGGATGTCTCCCAGGGCTTAGAATAATTTTAAAACAAGACACTTGCTAGTATTTACATGGCAGAAATCAGCAAAGTATATAAATCAGCACTTGATTTGTTGTTTCACTGATTTTCTGCATTTAAGAAAGTGAGGAAGAACATGTTAATAGTGTACATTAAACTAAACAGTGTGTCATGAATACTTTTTGAGAGTGTCAACATGAAATCTAAAAGCCCCCAAACATGTAGCCTAGAAAGATTTAATGACCCCCCAGTTTACTTAGTTTAAAGGTCAAAGCCCTAGGTTTGACCTGGTCACATGAGAGTTTCTCCCAGAGGGAAAGTCCAACTTCACTAATCTCAGACTAACAAAAAGACTTTATTTGAGCTTGAGTAAGGATGTTGATTCCCATGAGTGCCAAGCCTAGCCAAGTGACTCTTCTTGTCTCCAGAAGGTGTGATATAGTGGGAGAGACTTCTGGAGACAAGAAGAGTCACTTGGCTTGGGTTTGGCCTTTCCTTCAGGGAGGAATTCTCATGTGAAGGGGTCAAGTCTGGGGCTCACTTTTAAGCTAAGTAAACTAGGATTCATTAAATCTTTCTAGGCTACAAGTTTGGGGCTTCTAGATTCCATGTCGACAAGAGCTAATTATTTAACATTTACCTGCACACTCTCCCTAGACCCCACTCTCTCTGGATCTCTTCTTGTTAAACTCATTCACTTCCTTCAAGGCTTAGTTTATTTGCTACTTCATCCTTAAAGGCTTTTATTCACCCAGGTGAAAGTTTTTCTCCTCCTCAACTTTTCCTGGAGTTCTTTTTTTTTGCTCTAATCAATCCTATCTTATATGATATTTATTTCTGTACATATTGTACCCTACTAATTAGATTTCTCAGCTCCTTTAGGGTAGACTTTGTCATTTTTCATCTTTGACTCCCCAGCACTTATCACAGTGATTTCTACATAGCAAAAAAGAGAAAATAATATGCTATAACTAACAGGTTAAAATAAAAAAATTAAGGGAGGATGCTTAGAAAGGCTCTAAAATTACACAAAATTTTTGTTTTAACTTTTAAGATCTAAAATTAAAAGGTTGATAATTGGAACAGGCTCTTTATAACATTAATCCTAAAACATTAATCCACTGTGTGGCTTTATACTATAGTCTGTACCTGTAGAAAATTATCCATTAATCTTCATTCAGACTTCTTCAGTTCTATAGCAATAGATACCTTTTGGTGTTGTCCTGGGTAACTGCTATTTAATACCAATTTACCTGACATTCAGTTTTCTATCATCCAGAATTAAAGGTTTGACTAAATAGTATTTAAGGTCCCTTTTAGCCAAAAGTTCTTAACCTGAGACCTTGGAATTTTGTATTTTAATAAGCATTATTGTTGTGGGGGGTGGGGAGGAGGGGCTTGAGGTGAATCCCCTGGGTTCAGAAAGGGTACCCTTGGGCAAGGATGCAAGACTCTGAAACTTAGCTTAAAAATAAGAAGAGAAATGGATTAATTTAGAAGGTAATGTTGAATGGGGCCAGGAGGACAGCATAGGTGGAAAGCTGCCTCCTAGAGGACATCAAGTCTGGGGTCTTCATACTCTTTATAACAGTTAATATGTGGTTTCAGGGTGGTATGCACTGGGAGGGGGGGGGAGATTTGCTGGAAGACATAACTTCTTTAATTAAAAATATCAGTACAACTGATCAAATTTACACTGTGCAACACTTGTGGCTTGTGGATACTTAAGGAATAATCTTTTGTTTCAGTCTGCTGCATATGAGCCCATATTGCCTCCAAATCTCTCCTTTTCAAGCCAAAATAAACCACATGGTATCATATGTAAAGCAGAAGATATTTACTTATTAATGATGATGGTAATAACACAAATAAACCTTTTAAATTTATACTTTTACATATCTTCTCCCACTTGTTCTTAAATGAGATAAAATTTAAATTACTTAAATTAGATTACAGGGTAAATAACAAGGAGTTAAGCCAATCAGCTTTCTCACCATCCAGTTCCCAGAGCTACCATCTTTCTACATGTTTTCCTTGGAGCAAAGATCTCCATTCCTGCTTAAATGCTTTTAGCTTCTCTCCCCATTGCGAAAACACAAGAGGAATAATTTACTTTCAGTGTCTCGTAGTAGAACTTTGGTTTAATATCCAAAGTAGCAGCACTGAATGCACCGAGTCTAGAGCTGGTCTAGGAGCAATCATGGCAAATTTTCAGTATAGGAGGAAGGGAAAGTTATGGAGAATTTTGCTTCCTCTTCATACATGAATTGGAGAATGTTGTAGAACTCTCTTAACCTTGTCTCCTAGAACAAAAACTTAAAAGGTAGAGAATCAGGGCCATGTCCTGCCTATTATTTCATTGCTGTCTCCTTCTCTAGGCTCTCTCACACATATTCAAATACCTATCATATCCCACTTTGAAATTCCTGTCTGTTCAAATTAGGTGCTCCAAAAGCTGCTAGTTTTCACCTAGTTTCCAGACAGTATGAGGCAGATACGTCTCCTTTGTCTTTGAAATGTAAACCATCCCTAAAAATTAGGGATGCTTTTGCCCTCTTGCAGTGGGTCAGTAGTGTCATTTAGAACCAGGCTTACTTACACTTAGATGGAAGATGTAGCTGAATAGGTGCTGTGATTTGAGCATCACTGTTCACAGATCCTAGGCCAAGATTCAAAAGATGTAGATTCTAACCGCGGGTCACTGGATAAGCATTATTTTACCTCTATGGTATAAGTTTCCTCATCTATGAAATAAGATGTCTGAGCAAAAAAAAAAAAATTACTGTGGTTCCTTCTAGCTTTAAGAATTCTGTCATTCCCTCCTAATCTGCTATGGTATTTGCATTTCCTACATTAATTACTTTGGGTTAAAGCCCCAGTAAAAACGAAAATTGTTTGTTTTTAAGAGGAGTAACAATAGACCACTGCAGGAATAGAAAAGTCTATAGCCTGGTGGGACACTCATGGTGAGTGTGCTGCCATAGTGAGAAGCAATGGCTAGATAGCAGCAGCATGAGGTACTTGTAGGATAGATTTGGGGGGAACAAAAGAGATTTGTACATTTTCTTTAAGCTCTAATCACTTAATAACTAATTTGAACATACTGATCCTGGGAGACAAATTTTCTTAAAAATCAATGTTCGTTGAAGTTGAATCACTTGCTAAGGAGTTTCTGCCATCATTGGGGAGTTCAGAACACACATCAAGTTTCATATTACCTAGTCATACAGTTCTCTTGGACTATAAATAAAAAGACAACCTGATGCCTAAGTGTTATTTCAATGACCCAAAGGATAACGTTGAAAGTTTATCTAAGTTCTCAGCAGCAATAGCTTAATATCCAAAGAAGGTATATAATATATTTGTACTTCAGGCTTATTTGGCTGTACTAGAAATTTAACCAAAAAAAGATAGCATTTTAACATCATAAAACTTTGCACTAAACAGATTTGAAAGTATGGCCCATCAGAATGGAAAGAAAGGGTCCTTTGGTCAATGTTTTTTAAACAATTAACTATTTTAGATGAGACAGACATGCTTCTTCAAAAGAGACAAATCTTTTGTCTTTTCTAAAAAAAACTGATAATATTGAACTTTTTTGCTAATTTTTCTAAAAATTAAACAGTGAACAGATGTCAAACATTCCAACAAAGAATAGAATAAAACATGGTAAAAATAAGTAAATATATATACATAGAATACATATATAATGATGTGTGTATATATATGCACATACATATATTTATATACACATAAAGGTCTAATCTCTCTATTAATCAACTATAGTCCTGCTCTAGAATGGCCTCATTCCGGATGTATCATTGTTATTAGCATTGTCATTGTTTTCATTTCTATTTCCTTCCTTCCTTCCTTTCTTTTTCTTCTTCTTTATAATGTATATAATAATGTGTATATATTATTACATATACATTATTTCAAAAGCTAAACAAATATTATGGCAGGGCCATAAGACAGTCTACATATATAAAACTTCATTAATCATTGCTCTTTGGACCTAGTCATTCAATAATTTTCAAACTATAATCCCATCTGATACACATTCCTCCATTTTAGCCTCAAGGATATCAAGAAACCTTGGTGAATGCTTTTACTAAAACATTCTTGAGGAATGTCCAGGTGTACTATGTTTAGGGTTTCCCCTAATCTACATCAGTCTAGTTACCTTGCCAAACAAAGAAATGTGATTAGTCTAGTATGGACTATGCTTGATGAAACCATTCTATGGCTTAGAGATTACTATTTTCCTTTCAACATACAAACAATCCCATTAAGGATAGATTTTAGAATTCTGACTGGAGTTGAAGTCAAGTTTATGAGTTTCTAGTTTGAGAAAAATTTATTTTCTTCCCATTTTTGAAAATGCTACTTCCCATTGTTAATTATATAGCACCTCTATTATTCAACTTTTCAAAAATGGACAGCACCCTATAACGTTCCCATAAGAAGAGCATAGTAATTAAAATTCAGGTAACAATTTTAGAAACAGAGAACAAAGTGTATCTCTAATTTTCTTTAATCCTTCAGACCAGGAAAGGAACTTTTTAGTGAAGGAAGCAACCTCTAAATGTGCACTTGTAAGCTATTGTTAGGCAAAATATAGAATTCATTGAAAGCATTTGTCATTCTCTTTATTGTGGATATTTGATTGCTATCAGTTTTTTGGCTGTTTTTCTCAAATCTGATTACTTCTTTATCTCTGAATATTTGTTTTGACTACAATATGTTGCTCTCCCTTCTATCAAAATCCTCCTTTAGTAGTCAACAACATTGCTAGTTGAGAATTGAAGCATGAATGGGAAATTTTTCAGAGCTTATCTTAATACAAAAGGAGTCACTGAATTTCTCATAACTAGCCTGTAAGAATTTGGCTGAAGAATATGACAGTTCTTCTAGCCCTGAGGTATACATATATAAACTTATGTCCTTTGACTTCAAATCCAATATGTAAAAAGAGAGATTTTACTATCCCAGTTCATAAACATAGCTTTCAACTACCATGATGTAAATACACTGTTTTCTAGCTTCAGACAAATGGCTAATTGAGAAGGTGACCACTCAGATCAACCAAATCTGATCTTAAATTTTTTTTAAAAGACAGCAGATTTTTAGTGTTATACTACAATCATTTATCTTTTTTGTAAGGGAGGAGGAAGTCAGGAAATGGTTGTTAAGGTGTCACAAGAGTATATCCATAGGAGAGTGACAAAAATTAGCCAATAATTTTAGGTTTGTGACTCTTTGAGACAACTAATCATCATGCAAATTCTTTTGTCACTCATTGTGTCTCAACTTTATAACAGCGCAGCCATGCCCAATGGTGAACCTGCACACACTGCCTAAAAAACTCATATTCATTGCATATATTCTGGCTTCCTCTACTTGGAGATTCAGGTAACCAGATACTTACATTAGTATATTCCACTAGCATCAATATTCTTACTGTAGTATCATAAAGAACTGATAATAATATCTTGGGCTTCTGGCATCCTACCACTTTTCCCTCTTCCTTAATTCTTGATCAAAAGTTGGTTAAAGTTCTATCCCTTTCCTTTACTCTCTGACATTTTATAATTCAATATGACTCCAGCAATCAAGAAATATGAAAAGAAAAGTGTATCTGTCTCTTCATGTCACAATAAATCCAGGTTTTCATGTAACAAGGATTCCCTAGCTATAATTTTTCTTAGGACAAAAGCCAGATTATCTCCTCCTCCAATTCTTCCTCCTTCATTCTATTCCTATTCTTCTTTTTTCCTTCTCCTCCTTAATTGATGGCTTTTGTTTTTTACATCACCTACATTTCTTTTCCTCCTCCCCAAAAGACATCACTTATACAAAGAATAAAAAAAGGGGAAAAAATCCAGTTGTCAAGCTAAGCAACATGTGTAAAAAAAGAAACAACTTATGTTATATGTTCAACACCCATCATCCCTGACTACTGAAAAAGAAAGTTGAAGAAGCTAGTTCCTAGGAGTTCCTCTTTTGAATCAAGCTTAGTCTTTGCCATTTTGTAGAATCAAGTTTCTCTTTTATTACATTCATTATTTTCCTAATACTGCATATTTTGCCTCACATCAGTTGTATGTTTTCCCATATTTTCTATATTTATTATTTTCATTGTTTCTTACTATATTGTAATATTCCATTACATTAAGGTATTAAGATTTGTTGAGCTGTTTCCCAATTCAGCTGCTTTGTTTAAAGGTCTTTAATATAATAATATATAAATATATAAATAATACTGCTAAAAATACTTTGGTGCATATAGACCCTTCTTTTGGGCACTGACCTTCTTGGAGTATATGCCTAAGCAATGGACTCTCTGAGTCAAAGATTATAGACATGTAGACCTTTGTTTTTTAGTACATCTACACATTAATTTCCAAAAATGATCAGGCCTGTTTGTAGTACTGCTAATGTCCCATTACTTTATCGTACCATTATGGCATAATAGAAAGAGTGCTATATTTAGAGTCAAAGGATATGAATTCAAATCCTCAAAAATTGGAGTTGAATGTCATTTCCTTCTCCAGTGGCAAACAGAAGTTAACTGACTTGCCCAAAATCATACAATTAGGAAACTTCTGAGGCTAGATTGGAACTCAAGTCTCCATGATGTAATAATAATGAGAGCCAACTGACAAAACTGTAATAATAATAGGGATCCAGCCACCAATGTTATGATAGAGGGGAGATAGAGAGAGTCTAAGTAGTGAGACTCTCTTCTAGCTCTCCCCTCTTGCCAAATATACACTGATGAGACTTCGAGGGGGTGTCACCCCGAAACTGGGTGCCCTAGATGATTGTGCCACCACATAGAAATTGGGAGTGAGGCTTCCCTATAAGATGAGGTATGGGGGACCCCAATCCAATTCTGAATGAGGGCGGGGTTCATACAAGTCTCCCCCGAGGTCAGTCAACTCCAAGATGGAGGCAGCCAGACCATGCTGTGATTCCCCTCCCCCTTGTCTCTCAGACACTCTGGAATGCTATCTGACTAATGAATGGCTTTTATTCTTCACAATTCAGTGTTTAGGGAAAGGGATGAAGGGCAGAGGGATTTTGGGGTGCCCTCTTCTCTATTTCTATGGGGTTCATCACTTGGGTGGGAACCTTTGGGGTTCCCACTCCTAAGCATCTCCCCTCTTGTCCCTTCTCCTTCTGTTTCTATTTCTATTTCCTATTTCTATCCTCTTCTATAATTGTAAGTTAGACCGGAAAGGGTCTCTCAGCAAGGTTGGGTAATGGGGGAAGGAGCCTAAGAGATGCTCCCAAAATGGAGTCCCAAAACTTAGCTGATTCTATGGTTGAAGTCTTGATGAGTGAGAAGCGATGGGATGCCTTTGACCAGGGAATCAGGGTTTTAATGTCCAAAGAAAGATCCTCAGGAAGCCCTCAGGACTGGGTCCAAGCTGAGATGTTCTCCTCCTCCCTCTCTCAGTCCTGCAGCAGAAGTTCCTCCTCTCCTCCTTCCTCCTCTGGAGCCTCCCAGAATCCTCTCTGGTCCCAACTGTCAGTAACTGTCACCAACGGCCTTCTTCTGGCTCTTTTTGTCCCATTCCCCATCCTTACAATGACTTCAAGACCAAGCCTCTACCCAATGAGTCATCTGTAAAACGAAAGGAATATCCCCCATGATCTCTTCGGCATCATCCAGATCTATATCTACGATCCTGTAATATTTGGTACAAATAGTTTTTTGTCCCCAGTTGGCACCTTCCTTTCATACTATAGTTGCTTTTTTTCTTATGGAAAAGCTTTTCAAGTTCATATAATCAAAATGATCTATTTTTTTTTTCTTTCTGAAATCAATTACATCCCTTGTTGATTTAGAAGAATTTACTCAGGAGCCATACTTGATCTTACAGACAACATCTGGCTTCTTTGGTGTGTTGATTAGTTGTACTCATTTGTTCCAACATCCATGAAGGTGGCTAAAGCAGGCACTGTGGAGTGGTTAGTCAGACTTCAAAGACACCAAGGTAATCCATTGCATCACAGACCATTGCCATTCATCTTGACTTTTATCTTGTTGTTGGACTTCAAAGACTCTGGGAGAGAGTGAGGCTGATGACTTTGGGCAGCTCAGCTTTATTTAAATCCAATTCATGCTCAAGTCAAGATATCACTCCATGATGCCATCAGTCCTCTTCAAAAACAATGGACTAACAAAAAGAGAATGATTTTAATATTCAGCTTATCTATGCATATTGAGTATAATTGTGTGTACTCCTACATGTAATATTAGATATTTGTCTAAATCTTATTTATTTCATAATAATTTCATTTCTGTGCTAAGCAAGGGAGATATCTATTTCTTAGCCTTCAATATTGATCTTGAGATTATTCTGTCTTTCCTCAGCTACCTAGAAAGAGAGTGGGAGAGTTCATAGGATCATAGACTTAGAGATAGAAGGGACCCTGGAGATCTTGTAGTTCAAACTTTCTTATTTTGGAAGGTTTCTTTCGTTTACAAAGGAGGATATTGAAGCTGAGAATGGTTAAGTCAATTTGATGAGGTCACACAAATAGCAGATGGTAGAAATGGAATTTCTTAATCTGCCTTTTTACTTCCAACTGAAAATCTAGCATTCCTTCTACTTTGTTACAAGATAGCAGCACAAATTTAAAGGTTTCTATCATAGTCAGCACAACAAATGATAGTTTTAACTATTTTAAGGCTAATAGTAAGAATCTAATAGCTTTTCATGATATACAAAAACTGTGATGGAAAGTTTTCTTCTGGTCCTCTATACCATAAAATCATCCCTAGGCAAATTCAACCTATTTTCCTAAAATGTAGCATAGTAAAATACAACACATTTTATTTTGTATTTGTGGAATAAAGGTCCAAGAACGCATCACAAGTGTAAATGAGCGTGGAAACTTAAATAACAAAGCAATCTTATACCCACAGTCCTTAAGCAAGAGCTATTAGAATAATTTTAGTCATTATTGAAATGATAGACTGTATATGCAACTCTTTTGGAAAAGACAAAAATGTCTCCTGTTTTGGCAGGTACAGAACATAATGATGTAATTTGGGTCAGATCACACATATGAAGAATAATGGATGCTAAGCCAAATTGAGGCCTATCCTTAAAAGGACTAAAAAAATGAAAATATAATATTGCATTCCTTAAATGACAACACAAAACACAGCATGGGAATGAAGTTAATATAGGTTCTCTTTGTCATAGTGCCATTAGGGATCTGAAACAGAATTGTAATAATCCCACCTCTCCTAGTCTCAAAATAATTAACATCCAAGATGAAGCCAGTTCCAAAAAATGAATCCAAACATTTCATCGGCATTTGGATACTCAGTTGAGAAATTATGTCACTTGGGTTCTTATTGATCCTTGGATGTAAGTTGGCAAACTGGTTTCCAAGCTTCAGCTGTACAAGGTACAATCTACTCTCAATATTTTCTGTCAGAATAATTATTGTACAGGGGGAAGGAAATCAAAACTGATAGATATGAATCCTATAGGAGATTGATGTTTTAATTTGTTCAAAATCTTTATCAAAGAAGAAAATGCAAAGGGAAGTGGGAGAGCCATCTTCAGAATATAAAATCATACCAAAAATACCAGAGAGCCATGAATGAAAAAAAAGTATGGAGGAAAGATTACCAGGAATTGCAACATCTTTTTATTTGCTCTTATTTTTCCTCAAATTGTTAATAACTGTTTTTTTAATCATTAGAAATCTCTGAATATTTTGCTGTGATTGAAAGGGAAGAGATAAATTAGTACAAATTAATGAAAATATTCTGGGGCTTATATAACCCCAGACAACCATAGTTCTGATGAATTTTTCCCCAGAAATATCCAGTTTACTTGAGCATATGTTGAAATGCCCTTTTAGTGTTTAAAATGTTTACCCTTAAGGAAATTGCTAAATAACAATGTTTTGGAATAGCCCTCATCTAATATTAATTAAACTTTGTATTTTGTTTGGGTAATTTAGAAAACAATATTTACATTTGTATTTTGTATGCATGTTATCATCCTCAACAGACATTTATTAACTATTTCCTATGGGCAGGGAATTGTATGAGGTTTCAGAGATACAGAAAAGCACAAGGAAGAAAGGAAAGAAACAAGAGTTTATTAAGCAGGTACCAGCTAGGGAGGAGCTACGTGGCATAGTGGTTAGAGTGGCAAACCTGCAGTTAGGAAGATTCATCAGTACTTACTAGCTGTGTGACCCTGAACATTAAATCACTTAACTCTGTTTACCTTAATTTCCTCCTCCAGCATCTTGGCCAAGAAAATCCCAAATGGGGTCCTAAAGAGTCAGACATGACTGAAAAGACTGACCAATCAAAAATTGTGCCAGACATTGCTAAGTGTTTTAATATTATCTACATTTTACAGTTGAGGAAACTGAGGCAGATAGTGGTTAAGTCACTGAATATGAAGTCAGACAATTATTAAGTGTTAGGAGCTGGTACTGTTGGGTTGTAAGACATATCAAACAAAATGATCACAAATAAACCTGGAAAGACTTCTATGAAGTGATGCAAAGCAAAGTGAATAGAACCAGGAGAACATTGTACATAGTAATGGCAATAAAGTATAATAATCAACTATGAATAAGTTAACTTATCAGTAATGCAAGGATCCGTGACAGATCCAAGGGTCTCATGATGATAAAGGAACTGATAAAAGTCTGAATGAAGATTGAAGCATGCCATTCTCCACTTTATTACCTCCATAAAATTTTCTTTAGTATAAGTGATATGTACCTTTTTTTCACATGATAAACATGGAATTATCTATTGCATAACAACACATGTAAAACCTTGATCACATTATGTGTCATTTTGGGGAAGAGGTGGTAGAGAAAGAGAGAACATGGATTCCAAAATGTCAGAAAACAATTATTGAAAAATTATACCAACATATAATCTGGAAAAAGAACAATATTTTTAAGTATTAGGAACTGGATTTGAATTCAAGTTGCCTTGATTCTAGACCCAATGATCAATCCACTGTGCTACCTAGTTATGTAAGATAGGGACCCTGACTTCAGAGACAAAACATTTAAAGGATTTAATATTTAATTTAGGAGCTTAGCCCCATGTATAAAAACATAGATCACAAATCCCTGTTAAATAGCATATAATACTTTAAAAAAAATGTAAGTATAATTGTGCTCCAATGAGACATCAAATTATTATTTAGAGACCTATCTGAAGCCATTTTTTAGATATGAGAATGCTGGACAGTAAAGGTTGGAGGTAGTAGCAATATCTGTGTTTCTACTACATCAAAAAATACATGTCAAGTATTAAAATTTAGATTAGTAGAATCTTGAGCCTACAATCTCAAACTCAAACTGAGGACAGTGAGGGGGCAAGCTATCTGCTGCCAAATATTTTTCCTTCTTGTAATTGGACCCCTATGCTGTATAATTTTATCCTACATTTCATATTTTTAGCTATTTTTAAATGAAGATATGATAATTATATTCTACAAATCAGTGACAGGAATTCAATATTTCTTCCTTTCTACAGATTCCTCTTGCTTTTCAAGACTTTCAAATGAAAGGAAAAAAATTCATTTCATATTGTAGCAATTATTTCCTCTTATAATAGTCTGACTTCTATTTGTGAATGATGTAAAAAATAATCAGAAACAATTCAAGTTATACAGAAATTCTAAAAGGAGAAATCAAAGAATTAGAATTTGGAAAGAATTTCAAGATGATATAATATAGTCCTTTCGTTTTATAGATGAGAATCAAGAGATGTAAATAGACCAAGCTACTGTCTCACCTAGCTAGTGGTAGGAGAATAACTACAAGTCTCCAATGATTTCATGAACCACTTTCTCAAGAGTACTTCATTTCCTTTTTTGAGAGGATTAGTAATAATTAATAACTAACATTTAATAGTGCTTTCTGTAGGCTAGGTACTGGGCCAAGTGTTTAATAATTATTATCTCATTTGATCCTCGCAACAACTCTGAGAGGAAAGTTCTATTATTATTCCCATTTTACACAATGAAACTAGTAGACTAATATATCAAAAGATGTTTTGCCCACAACACATCTGGATTCTATCAAGGCATTTGACAAAGTTTTTTATGCTATCTTTTGTGAATAAGATGGAGAAATATAAGCAGGTGTACACATACAAACAAGGGGTGTGTTGTGACTAAAATGCTAATATTAGTGTTTCCTTTCTTTGGCATAGGAGTCAGTCCTTGAAGGAATGTCAGCTTTTTCAAACTGTTCAGTCTTTTTCAGCCATGTCTGACACTTTGTGAATCCATTTGGAGATTTCTTGGCAAGGATACTGGAACTATTTGCTATTTCCTTCTCCAGCTAAATTTAAAGATGAAGAAACTGAGGCAAATAGGGCTAAGTGACTTTCTCAGGATCACATAGCTAGTAAGTGTCTAGGGGTAGATTTTAATTCAGGTTTTCATGACTCAAGACCTAGAATTCTATCCATGCGTCATCTAGCTGTGCTTTAAAGCACTATATAAATGATATTATTATTGGGATCATTATTATTAGATCTGGTTGTCTGACTGGATTCAGAGTGTTGATTTGATTGATCAATATCAGTATAAAAGAAATCTTTAATATAATAAAATATATAATTTATAAAATAAAAGTATAATAGAATCTTGGGCTTCACTGAGAGACAGAGCTTCTAGTAATTGGGAGGTGATAATCTCACTGTTCTAGGATAGACATGCCATACCCAGAGTATTATGTTTTGCTCTGGGCAACACAACTCAATAAGTAGGTTAGGAAAAAAAGTGTATCAGTTAAAGGAATTAGGCATATTTAACTTAAAGAAGATTCAAGGAGAATATGAGAGCTGTTTTCAAGTATTAGAAAGTTTTCATGAGAGGGAGGGATTAAACTTGCTCCATTTGGCACCAGAGGCCAGGAGACAGGAATAATGGGTGAAAGTTACCAAGAGACAGATTTGAGTTTTATGGAATGAGAAATTTCCTAAAAAGTAGAGCTTTCCAAAAGTAGAATAAGCTGCCTAAGAAGGGACTGTGTTTGTATGTGTGATATGTGTCTTCTTCCATGGTTTGCATAAGAGTCCTGTTTCCACCTGAAGGAGGGACAAGGAGAGGGAGGGAGGTAAAGAATGTGAATTGCAAAATGCCAGATAACAATTGTTAAAATTTATTTCTACATGTAATTGAAAAAAATTTTTAATTAAAAAAATAAGACAGTACTATAATCTCTCTCACTGAATATGTTCTAGCAAAGGCAAGATGATAGATTTGCAGAACTATTGCAGTAGAGGAAGGCAGAGCCAACATGATAGAGTAGAAGCAGGTAAGCTTGAAACCACCATGACAATCCTTTCTAATCAATCTTAAAATAACACTGAAAAATGAAAGCAAGAATGAAACAAAATTATACAACATAAAAAAGTGTGAAAGATTATTACAGGGAGGGGAGGATGTGGGTGGTGATGGGCAAAGCCTAAACTTTACTCTCATTGTAACTGGCTCAGAGAGGGAATAGCAGCCATAATCACTGGAGTATAGAATTCTATATTTACCCGACAGAGAAGTAGAAGGTGAATGAATGGTAGGGGAGAATGGGTGTAATTGGAAGGATGGAGAGGAGTGTGATAAAAAGAAATACTGCAGTAGAGATGCCTCTTCAGGTATTATTGGACTAAATGGCCTCAAGAGTCACTTCTGTCCCTGATTCTTTGGATATGAGCATGTAGACTAAGAAAATTCTATTTAATTTGGTGGCCAAATAGTCATCAGGTCAGTTTGTGTAAGAGGCCTGAAGATGAAAGTGATTTGGTGAGCCAGGCTGAAGGGAGACTCTTGGAGGCTGGAGCATTTTGCACTGGAGAGTCTTGCTGGATGAGTGACTTGAACTGAAAGAAGAGGCTTGCATAGGTGAATTTCTGGCTGAAGACACCATCAGGACTTCGACATGTATCGGGACTTGAGGGAGCCCTTGTGGGGGGCTGAGCCAGACTTCACCGTATCAGCATTTAGGCTGGTAGGCCAGACGATTCTCTACTTCCTTCCTATGTTTCTCGCTTTAAAATCTCTACCTTATAAATAAAAGCTGCTAAGAGTTTTTCTGACTTAATAGTTAATATTTCATAAATGGTAACCACAGTCTTACTTTTATAACTCTCACATTTAGTCAAACATAATTCTAAATCTTGTTTCTTGAGAACAGAGATTGTTAGTAGGTGCTTAATAAATACTTTCATTCATTTATTCACCCAAACGGCAAATGAGTTTAAAACACCAAAAAATTCATAACCAAAGGAAGGCAAAAAAGAAGTTCGAGAAGTTAGCAAGGTCCCATAAAGGTGTTTTCTAGGCTTAGAGTTTTAAAGCATATTTATAAGCACTGGATAAAGTGCTAGCCAAGAGACAAAGATTGAAGACGCCAGAGAATGGATGATTAATGGAGCCACATCTTGGAGGAGATGTGAAGCTCAAACTCTTGAAAAGAGAGGAGGATGCTTCTGAAATTTAGACATGTGGTATTCATTATCATCATTGTAATATTTCATTGAAAAGTGTGATTCCATGCATCTCTATGCTAATCATTATATAAGGGACAAATGACCACCAGTCTTGGTACCTCTTTCAGGGATTTACAAACTAGAACAATTTCCCAAATATGAATATGCATTTATACAAGATAGAGAAGAATGGGAGCAATTCCATCAAAGACTGAACATACCATTTAGATATAGATAAATGACATTATGCTTAATATTTCATGTCATTTGTATATACATATATACACATATAGATAAAGATTTTTGTGTACATACATGCAGATATTTACACATATACACCCATGATAAAGAGAGAATAACATTTACATCAGACTAGTGTCTCTCTCTATATATATATACATATAAATATGAATAATATATATGTACATATATACATATACACACAGACATACATATACCTCTTATACACACATGTACCTAGTACTATGCCCAACACATATAAATATACATGCACACATACATATATATTGTTATAAGGAATTTGTTAAATGTTCATTCTGTCTCATTAAGAACAGAAGTTTTATTAATACCCACTGTCTCCTTTAAAAAACTGAGCAGACAGATCTTGCTTCCGGCTCTTTAAGAGACCTATCATAAAAAAGAGAATTCTGTGAGTTCTGGGACAGTTTCTCTGACTTCCTTGGGAGCTGGTTTGCTGGACCATTTCACACAAATAAAGATGTATGCATATACAGATATAGAGAGAAGAGTAGGAACATTTACAACAAAAACTGCTGCCTGATATCATATGTGTGTGTTGATTAATATAATATAACATATGCATGAAAATTTGTAACATGATTTCATTGATAGAGGGAACCCCAAGGTGAGGAAATTCCCTCTGTGATTCAGTTCAATACCTTTTCAGCATCTTATAGCCTCAGAAAGTTGCCCAGAGCTGGGATCAGTTTGATCCCTGCAAACTATTATCAGAGGATTAATTCTAGTCCCCCTACCCAGACTGCTTTTGTACAGCTAAGGAGGACTTTTACATTTTAAAATACAATGAAATTTTATTTTTAAAAAATAATTCTTAGTTCTTCAAATGGTACAAACAGACTGATGGATTTGGAACAGGAAAGTAATTTATTGACCCCTAGCCTAGAACAGTTGAGGTTAAGAGACTTGCTCAAGGTCAGCCAGCCAATATACGAGAGAAATAGGACTTCAACTTTCGTCTTTCTAGCTTTAACTCTCTCTCTCTCTCTCTTTCTTCCTCCCACTCTCTTTCTGTCTCTCCGTCCTAGATAGATAGATAGAAAGAAAGAGAGATAAATAGTTAGGGAGCAACTAGGTGGCTCAGTTGATTGAGAACCAATCCTAGAGAGGGGAGGTCCTGGGTTCAAATATGTTTTCAGACAATTCCTAGCTGTGTGACCTGGGAAAGTAACTTAACCTCCATTGCCTAGTCCTAGCCTTTGCCACTCTTCTCCCTTGGAACCAACACACATAATTGATTCTAAAGTGGAAGGTAAGGGTTTAAAATTGTTTTTTAAATAAAAAGATATATAGATAGATGATAGATAGATAGATAGATGAATAAATGAATGAATGAATAGATGATAGATAGATAGATAGATAGATAGATAGATAGATAGATAGATGCTATAAATATCCTGATGTTATGAGGGTCTGAAGCTGGGTATAGTGGATGAACCCAAGTGAAACATTTAAATTGTAGTAGTGAAACATAAAGGACCCCACGGCAGTAGTTGTTGTTAAGATATGGTGAATCTGCTGAACCCAAATTCAGATATAACAGTGTCCCAGAATAGCCAGCCAGATAAAGAATCTGTTGTTAGAATTATACAGCTACTTCTCTAACTGACTTTCTGGCCTAAATTGGATAATGCTTGATTGACAGCGAATTATACTTTGCTATAACTGGTACAATTCTCTTCTTCCCTCAAATATCCCAAGGATGTATTCACTAAGCCCTAAGATTAGAGATGACACCAAATCTAAGTTAAGTTTGAAGGTTTAATGCTAATAGGCTTAGGAGGGGAAACAGGGTAATGACTGGGAAGGAGGGAAACAGGAGTCCTTAAGTTACTAAGGATATTGATGCTAATGCTGGTATTTGGATTGATGATGGCCAGGTTTGCCAATTGCCAGTCTGGTCCAACCAGACTTCAACCTAAATTGACTGGCTTCAACCTAAATTAGGTTACTTTGCTGTTAGATGCTGTTGTTTCTTCTTGGTGATTAACTCAGGATCAGTTTAGTCAAGGTAAGTTTAACACAGGATCGGGACGGTGAAATTGGTTGGTGCAGGTTGCTGGTAAATTAAGTTGACTTATGGCCTACCCTTACCAAAAGCCCGCCCACTCCAAACCCAATCTCTAAATTGAGATCTCTTCTCAGTTCAAATCCTTCCTTATATACCTGAGCCTCAACTGCCTTGGCAACCGCCACCTCCTGCCAGGCTTGGTTCATTCTATATTCTAATCAGGTAACTGTCCATCATCTTGATTTCCATATTGCTGTGCAATTTATCATTAGATAGATAGATAGATAGATAGATAGATAGATAGATAGATAGATAAAACTATTTATCTAGATCAAGATTTCCTTTTGTTGGGTTTGGGAGAAGATATTGCTCTAGGTGACAAATAGGATGACACATTCTTTCATTCTCAAAGAAAGCTGCAGTATAAACTTCATCATTAGCCTGTGTCCTGAGATAACTCATGACATAATTATGTTCCCCAGTAGAAAGAGGTTACAAGTTGGCCAGAAACGGTTTTTTTATTCCCTGGGTCATCACTCTTTACATCTCTGTTTGTGACCTAGGGTCTTCTTTCAATTATTCCCAGGCAGAGATCACTAGATTGTTCTAAAAGTTGTATGTTCCCCTACATCTTTACTCATCTTTCACCCAAGTGATTATGTACCTGAGAAAAAGACTTGAGCTCCAGGAGGACCTTGAGGAAATTCTCTGGAATTTTAAGATGCCTACAAACCTGCCTCTGTGCTTCCAATCAAAATCCATTTAAAAAATCCTTTTATTAAGTATTTGATGAATGCAGAGCACTACCTTAGGCACTGGGAAAGGAAGAACTCTAGATTTCTCTTTCTATTATATTCCTAGAGAACTTGAGGGAGTTGCAAAGACCCCCCTGGTAAGAATAGGCATTTTTAAATGGAAGAAAACTTAGGGAAGCTGTGCTGCCTCTAGGTAGAACAATAAAAGGCTTATTCTACTTCCTTGTGTAATTTTTGATCATCTATTATCTGTCACTATTTTACCTTTCCTTGAATTCTCTAAAGGAGCTTACTAAGCATCAGTATTTCACCTTTGAATATATGCATTAATTTCATGAATAGTTGTACAGAGTCATTAATCTCACAAATGTCTATGCTCTGTTCTTACTGTAAAGCTTCTCTTCATTGGATTTTTGTATTTCTCATTCTTTGAATACGAAGATGGTTAAACATTTTTTTCTTTGTTCCATCTATTGAGAGATTCTTGCTGTCCTAAATAGACTTGGAGCTGACAGTGGGTTTGTCCCACCTGTTAATCAATAAAGGAAAGAAACTTTGGCTATTCTACAGGATGTCTGCTAGCTATTTATTTGAGAAGACACAGTCCTTTTCATTTGTAGCTGCCTGCAGCCACACAATATTATCTTCATGGGTGGACACCTGAGAAGGGAAGCTGGAAACTAAGGGAAAATGGGTGAAGGGGATTTAGAGATAAGAGAGAGGGAACATGAGGAAGAAAGAAAAACTCAGAGACACAATGTTCAACAACAAGGGATTCCATGTGCTTGCACCGTGGAAGGTGGAAAAGAGAGAGAGAGAGTGTTACACATGTCCCCAATCTTTTATTGGAGAATCAAGGAGTGGGTGATGGGAAGTAGTTAATGAACATGTGACATGGCAGAGAATTTAACATTGGCTCAGTTTATAGCCACAAGATCAAAGAGGAGGAGGCTAAGATAATTTGAGACCCAGTGCCTCATCCAGAGGTCCAATCAGCATACCAAAAGCTCAGAGTTAAACTTTGTTACAAGGCTTAAGTAATCAATTATGAAGTTTGGTACATGAGCATATTGTTCACAAGAGTCAGTTTTTGAATACATCAACAATACTTTAAAGATTAGTTCATACCTGGATCCCCATATCATCATTCACTTTATTATTTTTGAGTAGATAAGACATATGCAGATAGATACAAAAATGGAGAGGTGGATGGATGGATAGATAGAGAGTTGTTTTTTTCAATCAGGTCTGACTCTTTTTTGACTCTTTTTGGGGTTTTCTTAGCAAAGATGTTAACGTGATACTGGCCTAGAGATTGAGATGCTACCATTTCCTTCTTCATCTCAGACGAAGAAACTGAAACCAGCAGGGTTAAGTGACTTGCTTGGGTGGCACAGCTGGTAAGTGTTTTGAGGCTAGGTTTTTAACTTGGGAAGAAGAGTCTTCCTAACTCCAGGCGAATCACTATATGCTTAGGGTCACTTGGCTGCTGCTGTGTGTGTCTGTGTGTAACTTATCCCACATACTTGTAAGATATGTAAGAAATTTGCAAAGGAAGTGCTGAGGGACAAGGAGGGAAGGGAAGAGGAGAGGTCTGTGTGAGTGAAAAATCCCCTACCCTGCTTTATGATTAACTTTATGATAATTATTTTTGTATCAGCCTTTATGATTATTTCAATATAAGTTTTGATTTAATTAAAATTATAATTTTAGTAAGGTTAAAAAATGTTAGCATAAGTTAATTAATATTATTCTACCCTTTATGACTTTGGTAGTTTTTTATCCAAGTATTATGACTTTGAACTTGTAACCATGTTGTTTTAGTATCTATCACATGACTAACTTTTTCAGGCTGACTTGACACCTCTGTTGGGACATGTTCCCCATGTCACTCAGATGACTGGTTTTATTTATATACGACACTTCCCTTTTTCCTGTATTATTTTTACCTCAGTATATAAATTGTGATAAGTGTTTTGAGCATAAAAGGAGGCAATCTCACAAGGCTTGAGGTCTTTGGTCTTGACCAGAGTCTGGCTTTATTGTGAGACCAGCCCTCTCTCGATAAACCCATTATTTTTTGGGTTGAAGACTTTGTTTCTCTTATTAGTGTTTCTGCTCATAGAATTTTCACCATAATTGATAAGGAAAGTTGGGTAGAACAATGGATGGAATCCAGAAAAGGAGGATGGGACATTTAAGATGACATGTAAAGGATGACCAGGCATTCAATTGAAAAGGAAGGATAGGAAGGATAACCCATGCATAGGAAATTATATGAATAAAGACCCTAAATCAGGGAAGTGGTAGGACTTGAAAGGGGCAGCAGTGAGTAGGCTATTATGACTGCAGAATAGATTCTTTGGAGGAAATAGAATGAGATAAGGCAGGGCAGTTCCAATAGCATGAGATTTAGAGTGCCTAGAATTTCAGGCTAATGACATGCAGGTTTAGGCAGTATGCAGTAGACACCATTAAAAACCTGGAGCAAAAGAAGTATACAAATAAATACATAAAGAAGATAAATCTGAGAATGACAAAAAGTTGAATTGAAGGAGATAGGAGATGTAGGAAATAGAATATCCATGGTCCTCTGAAAGTCGAGGCAGGATGTTATGAGGAACAGGGCTATTGTGATGATAGTGGGATTGTAACTAATGATATGGACTTAGTTTCTGATGAGATGCTAAAGAATAGAAAAAGTAAAAAATAATATGAGGTTATCTACATGGCAAACTAGTTCAATAGTGTTACCAATGAAAGGAAAGTCAACAAAAAAGGAACAGGTTTGGAGGTTGTCTTTCAGTTGTGTCTGATTTGGGTTTTTCTTGGCAAAGATACTGAAGAGGATTGCCATTTTCTTCTCCAGCTTATTTTTCAGATTAGGAAAACTGAAGCAAACAGGGTTATGTGACTTATTCAAGGACACATAGCTGATAAGTGTCTGAGGCTGGATTTTAACTCAGGTCTTCCTAACTCGAGACCCAGGACTATAACCAATGTACTAACTGATTGGAGTTTGAGGGAGCATAGAAGTATTAAAAAGCCTCTTAAAATTGCCTACAAATAGATTGTGATACTTGAATGTAATGTTGTCCCATATTGAATGTAATGTTGAATGTATTCTGTTATTTAAAATGCCAAATTCTGGAAATATAAAGTAAATAAGGGAAATATATAAAAAGATGAAAAGAAAATAAAAATAATACATACTACCTTTACATTAAAAAATAGCTATAAAATCAAGAGAAAAAATATCTAAGTAAAACAAATCCAAGGTGAACTCCAAAGCAGAAGATGTTTATATTAGCATGCATACATAATTTACGTGTTTTAAAACAAATTATAAACAATGTGAAGATGGTGGTTTTGCAAATAACATTTAATGTATTTGTTTAAATGTTCTTTTTTGTTTGTAATGATGATGTTAATAATTATATAATTTTTAAAAATCTTTTTTAATTGTCTGTGAATTTATTTCAAGGAAAGAAGAATGGGGACTTTACATAATCCCTTTCCTGCATAATGTTAGCAGTGACATTACTAACCTGATTAAGATACATTGGGTCAGGAAGGGAGTGAACCATGTTAAGGTCTCATGGTTAGCTGTCTAAGGATTTCACCATTTGTTTCAAGAAACTCCCTTGATAGAGCTTTTTGTTCATTTCTTTTATTATTTTTATTTTTTTAAGCCCCTTACCTTCTAAGAATTGATATTAAGTATAGGTTTCAAGGCAAAAGAATCTTAAGCGCTAGCAAATTAGGGTTAAGTGACTTGCCAAAGGTCACACAACTAGGAAGAATTTAAGATCATATTTGAACCCTGGACATCTCATCTGCAAGGCTGACTCCATATCCACTGAGCCTCCCAGCTGCCCTATAACATTCATTTAAAAATTTTTGAGTTTCAAATTCTCACCCTTAGGTGGCATCTGGGTAGCTCAGTAGATTGAGAGCCAGGCCTAGAGACGGGAGGTTCTAGGTTCAAATCTGGCCTCAGACACTTCCCAGCCATGTGACCCTGGGCAAGTCACTTGACCCCCATTGCCTACCCTTACCACTCTTCTGCCTTGGAGCCAATACACGGTGTTGACTCCAAGATGGAAGGTAAGGATTTAAAAAAAAAATTCTCATCCTTTCTCTCATATCTCCCCCACCCACTGAGTAAGCAAGTAATATGATATCAATTGTATGTCTATACACAATTCTCAATGAAAAAGTAGCATATACTTGTATTCTTTCTGGGAAAAAAAAGGCATGCTTCATGTAAGTAAATGGCTTTTCATTAAAGGAATTTTTTAAAAAGAAAGAATTAGGTTTTTTTTGTCTGTTCTTGTGTAGTTTTTAATAAGTAAAAAAAAAAATCCAGACATCAATGTGTGAGATTTTTTTTGTCTTTTTTTTCTTTTGCCAATGGATAGCAAAGATAAACAAAAAGTAAGGAATCGGTAGGAGATTCTTTTATTAGATAATTATTTTTTGTATCTCTTAGAATGAACTTTCATCCCTGGCACTGAAATAACATTCTACACCCTTTACATTATATTTCTTCCCTGAAAATTGAATATCCTCTTGGGATAGATGTGTCACAAAAAAGCACATCACAAAAATAAATGGAATAATTGTGGGCAAACAATTTTCAGCTTGTGTTCTCAGGACCCTTTATTTTGATTGATGTTTCACTTACTTTGGGAATCTTTGCTGATAATGTAATCTCAAAAGCAGCTTGGTTCTTGTCTGACCTTTCCATTCAGAAACATTTGTCCAAGTGTTTTTGCATGCAGTTTCCCCCCACCTAAGCTCTATCTGAACATTTTGATCAGGCTGCTTTATTTAGGTGCAAACTGATTTCATCCTAGAGCATAAGTTTAAAAGAGGCTGCAGGGATAAGATTTTTGTGTCTCACAAAACTGATTGTATCATGCACCTACCTTGATTCAGTAGCTATATGGTCTTGGTGTCCCTGGCTGCCATGAACACAAACCAATGAAAAACTAAATGAGGACATGGCTCTCATTTCTCCCCAGATCATAGATTGATGAGATTAGGTTTTGCTCTCTTCTTTTCCTCTCTAATTCTATTGTTGTGTTTCTCTTTGGCTATCATAAATTCAATTTGTCATCTGTAGTCTAAAGGACAGGGAAACTTTTCCATCTCTCCTTAGAGTCTCTACTTGGAGTAGGCAATACGGGCTCCTCTCTGCAGCCTTCCCAGTATCCAGTCTAAAATGACTATATTTAAGACTAGGCAATATGGGATCAGAAAGAGGGTGACTCTATCCCCAGGCTATGCAGAACAGTTCTGGTGACCTAGAGAGAAAATGGGCAAATATAAGTAGAAAAGCTACTCTCAACTTTTCCCCAAAGCAGCAGTTCTATGAAAATGCAAGATTAGATCAGGGAAGGGCTCAAAGTACCAAGCTATAATTTAACAGCCTACATACCTATGGTGCCCCTTAATTTTAGCTCTTTATAAAGCTAGACTGAATTCTGTAGAGATAATGTTTATGCAGTTTACATATAATAATTAACAGAGAAGTAGTCATCACCTCACAGAGGCCTCAACCACTTTTGTTAGAGGCAGATTCAGCCGTTTTCTAAATTATTGTTCTTTTTCTCCAAAACACTCCCTAGATACCTCTTAGATTTTGTTTTCCAGTGGTTCTCACTACCTCTTTCTCTGACTTTAGTAAACTACCAGTGAAGGTAAGCTAGTGAATGAGACAGGTGATTTTGGTATATTGTTGGAGAGAAATTAGAGGTTAGAATTTTCCATTTGCACACTTAACTCCAATTTCCCACCCAATATAAGCATTTTCTTCCTATATTATCCCACTAGAATAATTCTAGTAAAAGAAAAAGCCCTCCTTCAAGAGGTTTTAAGGAAAAAATGCCTGATCTGGACTCTTTCCTTAAAACCCTTAAATTTCCCAAATTTCCCTAAAAATGGAGGTTCTAAGAGAAGATAACCAATCAGAAGAAAGAGCTGAATGAACCTCCAGGATGGGAAGGCCACTCTCCCTTGGTAAAGGAAGTCTTTAGAGTCCTGGGTAAAGCCTGGAAAGGGTTAAATATATGACATATAATTTTCATGACATGGTAGAAAGAACCTAAATTTAGAGTCACATCTCATGAGTTTAGCCAGTAGGACTCTGCTTATTAATAATCATCCCTTTTAACTTCTCTATACCTCTTTTTCTTTAATATGAAGGAGTTTAACTAGGTGGCCTTTAAGTTTCCTTCCCTAGTTCTAAATTTTTTATTCTTTGGGGTTGTGACCTTTTCCTAGCCAAATTACCCTCCTCTGGATGCATTTCAGTTCATCAACACCCCTCTTTCAACATAGAACCTTGAACATAGTATTCTACATATGGTCTGACCAATGAAGAAACTATTCTGACATTACTCTCCGACAGTCAAGATTATATTAAAGCTAGTATTTATACAGAAAAAACAGAATCATGATGCTGGCTCAAAACGAATGCTCAGTCCAACAATCCATGAAGCATTTTGTTAATTGAAGTGGTTTTGTGGATAGAGTTCTTTAAAAAACGTTGCAATTCTGCCTCAGACAGTTTTAATCACTGTGTGATCCTGGACAAGCCATTTAAACTTCTCTTATCTTCTTCGTCTATAAAATGAGGGGATTGGATTTGAAGCCTTGGGTCCGATCCAGCTCTAAACAGAAAATCTATGACGATTATTAGGTCCTTGTCTTTGCTTCCCTCCAGATACAAATGACTTCTCCATCATCTGATATCTGTTGGCCTCATGGGGTTTTTTTGGCTTACCATTTATATTTATTTTTTCAATATATAACATAATATATAGTATAACAAGAATATAATACATATGATGTATTATAAATATGTAATAAATTGTAATAAATATGCTTATCCAAGATAAGGAAATTCTCACATTAGTTATGTCCAAAAATCAGTGTCTTATTCCTTTTTTTCCTTCTCCCTACCCCCTAAAGCCCCCCAAGAAGGCAGGTAATACAATATAAATTGTACATATATTATCTTATAACCTGTAATTGATTTTTTTAAAAAGCCTTATGCTTTTAATTCAACTGAATTCTAATCTGTATTCTATTTATCTATGTTTCTTTATCCATTTAACAGGCATTTAAACACTGACTAGGAGCCAGGTGCTAAAGACACAGAGGCAAAGGAGCATGTATTCTTTCATTCTTCATATCTTGTACCTACAAGTTAATGTGATGCCCCAAGCAGACTAGCCTAAGTTGCATTTGGAAGCCCAGCCATCAGAATGCAGCTATTTTTCTTACTTTCAAGTGTGAAATTTAAAAAACCAACATTTAAGGTGCATTTCTGTCCCTGATTTTCATATTTTCAGGTAGCAGTAAAGTCAAACATATTTGTACAAGGGCTGCATATTGTGTGGTCCTGTCTGAGTCAGAGTCCTTGGCCTGTGCCCATTAGCAAAGGAAGGTTATGGATGGAGCAACTCCCAGCAGAAGCCAGCTTTAAAATTGCAGAAGCCTAACTTTGTCAGGCTAATAGGGAAGTACAGATGTAAGCTTAGGTAATTGAAAGGCACGACTAAGCAATTATCCTCACTATAGAAAACTGCCTCCATGCAGCCACCCACTCATTTCCTGATCCCTAAGAGGAGCACAATGGTGTTCCTTCTCTGTGGGAAATGGTGGAGAACTATAAGGGAGAGTTACCCTCCCCTCCAACAAAGAGAACATTTCACCCTTGAGAATCCTTTTTGAATTCACTATAAAGCAGAATATTCGTGAAATCCCTGAGCAATTACTAAGGAACTTACAAGGAGACATTTCCTGAGTAGTAAGTAGCTAGTCATTTTTTTGACATCCTTTAACAACTTGACCAACAAAAATAGCCCAAATTTCTATAACACTTAGAAATTTACAAAGTACTTTTCTTCCCATAATCTAATGAGGTAGGTAGATTCATTAATATTATCTTCTTTCTCCAGATGAGGAAAAAATTAATTGACTAGGTTCAATAACTCTCCCAAGGCCACCTAGTAAATAAGTAAAGGACACAGGATTTAAACCTATGTCTCTCCTAGGTTCCAGTCCAGGGTTCTTCTCTCTATAGGATTACTTCTAGGTTTATTTAAATGCTAAGAATGGTTCTCTAAGCCTATGAGAATATTCAATGATAATTTTTGTCCATGAACATCATTATAGCTTGTTAGTATGGGAATTTATCTGGTTGTTTATTATGATTATCAACAAGCATTTATTAACTGCCTTTTATATGTTAGATTCTGAGAGATTTTAGAGATACAAATACAATAACTGGAACAATATCTACTGACTAGAAGCTTACCTTGTGATTAGATTTATTATTGTTATTATTATCATGATAATAGTAATAATAGTAGCTAAGTTTTATAAAACCCTTTAGGTTTTTCAAAGATTTTTATTTCCATAATCTCATTTGATGTCCTAGCCACCCTTTGAGATGGATGCTGTTGTTATCCCCATTTTAGAGGCCAGAGAGGTTTAAGTGACTTGCCTAGGATCACACTGTCTGAAGCAATGTTTAAATTCAGGGCTAACTCTATATTCTATCCATTATGCAACTCTCTCTTCTATGTCTTTGAGCTGAAAAAGTAAAGAAATGGAAGCTAACTTTAATAACTTCTCTAGTGTCTAGATAGCTATAAATATATAGATTCCTTGCTAAATGTTCAGAGGATTCCTGTATTTGTAAAAATGTAATGCAATCAAATGGTCCTTATCCTAATAATCCCATCATGTTAAACTGTGATGATCACACAGGATTAAGGTTAATAGGTTTATGAGATTATTCTCAAGAGTTATATTTAGAGCTTCCATTAGAAAGTTATTGAGACAGAAATGGAACTGTAGATGATCTCACTTAACTAGGCTAAAGGGGAAAAAAACACTACTTTGTTAAATTATTTTGAAGATTTCCCTCCTTTTGGTTGTTGGGTTCTATTATCTGTACATTTGGTGGGTTTATTTATTTATTTATTTATTGAGGTTGTGTGGATTCCTTAGATTTCCTTAGAGAAGAAAGGAAGTTGAACTTTACTCACCCCCTCCCCCCCGCCCAAAAAAAAGGGTTCTTTAAATTGTAGTGCTCTCTAGAATGGATATGACTGATATGGTGATAGAGTAAGAAGATACTGCATCATAACTAGCTTAGCTGGTATCTTGCGTCTTGGTAATCATTTAACACATATGTCGAAGTCATGAGCAATACACATCTTAACAGCTTCATATTTTTAATCCATTTTTATAAAGTTATAAGTTATGCCTGATTCTTTGTGACTCTATTTGGGGTTTTCTTGGAAAAGATACTAACTAGTGTTTTGCCCTTTCCTTTTCCAGCTTACTTTACAGATGAAGAAACTGAGGCAAATAGAGTTAAATAACTTGCCATGGGTCCCACAGCTAGTAAATGTTAGAAGCCGAATTTGAACTCATGAAGACAAGTATTTCTGATTCCAAGCCCTGTGCCCTATCTACTGTAACACCTAGTATCCCTGCCTTTTTAAAATTTTTGAATTAGTTTCACTTAAAGCCATCATCATACTCACGTTACTTTAAAATAAGAGTAACTCGGGGGCAGCTGGGTAACTCAGTGGATTGAGAGCCAGGCCTAGAGATGGGATGTCTTAGGTTCAAATCTGGCCTCAGACACTTCCCAGCTGTGTGACCCTGGGCAAGTCACTTGACCCCCATTACCTACCCTTACCACTCTTCTGCCTTAGTCAAACACAGGATTGACTCCAAGATGGAAGGTAAGGGTTTAAAATAAAATAAGAGTAACTCTGTAGCTGAGATGGACTGATGTTTGTAAACTTTATTCTAAACTCCTAAATTTAAGCTCTTTTACAAAGAGATGTGTTAATATTAATAATAATCATGATTATAAATTCATATTTCTGTAGACCTACAACATTTAACAAATACTTTCTAAACAACCTTTCTCAAATAGTTTCTCCCTCTCCTTGAGAAGTAATTTAACTCCTATTTGTCTCAGTTTCCTCATCTGTAAAATTGGGATAATAATAGCACCCACCTCTCATGATTCTTGTTTCAAATGAAATAAATGTAAAGGGCCTGGTACAGAGCAAATGCTCTCTAGACGTTAGCTATTTTTACGATTACAATTATGATTATTCTTTGTTTCTCAGTTTAAAGTTCTCTTGATTATATTTGCAAAAGGAGAGAGTGTAAAGAATAGCATTAGCTCTTGGGGAAAGCCATGAGTTCCAGCTTTAGATCCATTGGCTCTGTTCTCTGAACTATGGTCTTATTTTCCTTGTCTTGGAGGACAGACAATATAGTGGGAATGAAGAGGAGTCAGTGAGAAGTGAAAAAAAGCTCCCTTAATGAGTTAGTCTTTGACTGTATTTTTGAAACCCACCTTGCACAATTCTTTTCAATTCAAGGTTATTACTCAGACCCATCATGTTAACTTTTAGTTTGGTGGAACCAAACTCAAACAGAAAGAGGATTCATTAAACCAAACATAAGAATCCTTGTAAGCTGTTAATTGACTTAGAAAACCAACTCTTAATATTATCTATGTTTTACCTTAATATTATACCCACTTATTGTAATATTAGTTATTTTGCTAAATAGTTCCCAATTACTTTTTAATCAGGTTTTGGAAAACAGCGTTATGGGCAATGGTGTTTCCCACCTCGGTTTTGGGTTAGTAGGTTAACGGCAATAGTCAGTGGTGATCCGTCTTTAGCTATCACACATACACAAACATACACACGCTCAGAGAAAATTGTTGATATTATTTTTTCAGTATGATATCACACGAAGTTGATTAGCAATAATAATCTAATGAGTTTACATTAGAATGATAATAAGACTCACCGGAATAGCATATCCTTAGGAGACAATTATAGCTTTCTAAGGATAAGTATGAGTACCTTTGGCTCTACAAATTGGCAGTATTCCTAGGCATCTTAAACAAAATCAGATAAGGCCCTAAAAGTCTAATTTAGTACCACATATAAAGATTGTAATTCCAAGTATTTCATGAAATGGAGTTGAGGAACTTAGTTAAAAGAAAAAAAGACAAATGGGGTAAAAACATAAAATATGTCTTCTGTAGTTTCAATGAATGGATTTTAAGTTGAAAAATAATTTGCACCAAAATATTTCAGTGTCTGGCCTGCTTAGGATCAATAGTCCCTGATTTTTTTCCCCCAAGCCCCTCATGGTACAGATGTACTTGACAATATTACCAGAATATTTATTACTGTTATGGACACTGGAATCCATGAAAGTCTGCTTCTAAGTAATAACTTGAATGAAATAAACTGCATTCACTAAAATATATTCCCTTAAAGGATATTTATATGTAACCAAGAAGAAATCACTGTGATAAATGTGAGTTACTAAAATAGCTTTCAATAAAAAACCAGGATATTCATAAATCTCACCTCTGTATTGCTGCACTAACTTGAAAATTAAACTTAGACATAATACCTATTCACTATAAGCCTTTCAGTGTTCAAGGCTTGAACTATTTCAACTAAATGATGAAGCACATGTATGGAACATATTTTTAAATTAATCATAAAGAATACAAATTTACATTTGCTATTTTCTTCACATTATAACCTTCGATAACAAGTGCTTAATGGGCACTGAAATGGGCATGATTTTTTAAAACACCAATTATCCTTGATATCTTTTTGGTTCTTTGATAGATTTTGTCATTGTGAGCCTAACTCTCCACTGATAAAGCTCTAATACCCCTTGATGATTTCTCATTGCCCGTAGTTCTTATCCATGCCTTCCTCTTGCTCTTTTAATATCTGGAGGCTACAAAGCACTTTTCCTGTTCTTTGTCTTTCCTCTTTGCTACCTCCTTCTCCCTTTCCAGGCAGATATTCCCTCAATAATATCTTCTCCACATTTTTGCTGGTACAAGTCATTCCTGATGACATGTTTTAGTCTGCTTATTCCCTTTGACTTCTTGGTCACTTTAGTTCTCCTGAGATCATGGTGGCCCATGATTCACAACTATATGATAATAATCAGAAGAATCTTGGTAGTAAAAAGATGGGCTCTTGTAGCATTCAGTAGTTTTGTATCATTGAAAATACTGTTCAGTTTCCCCAGACAGTCATCAATTGTTTGACATCAAATAAGGTGTTAAACTCAAAATATAAGTCCCGCCTAAGGTCCAAACAAATGAAGCATTTCCTAACAATGGTGAGTTTTCCAAATGTTCTTATTTGCAAATGACTTTATATTCATCATGTTAAGTGCCAGAACCCTGAAATTCCTCCTCCATGAAATCTATTGCAACACATAAGTAATGGGCCTAACCATTCACTCTAAAAGACAAAGTGAATGAAAAATGCATATTTCCAGATGGATAATGAGTGAGACCCAGAATTAAGTAGTAGGAGACTGAGCTGAATCACAACTGGTAATTAAATAGTACTGAAACTTAAAAATAATCTAAACCTCTCCTGCATTCTTGACTACATGTAGCACTAACACATGACTCCATCTGGACTCTATGTTTTGATATCTAAATCTCTACCTTCCTTTTCTACACCTCAACAAGAACTCTCAAGAGGCCCAAAAATAAAATATAAGGGTTGTGCCAACCAAATGTATAATCTTTATTCCTAGACAAAGTATCGTCTTTGAATTTCGATCTCCTGATCTGCCCAGCTATTGATAATCTAGAACAGCAATTTTTTTACCTTTCTTTCTTTTTAATCAAACCTCTTTGGCAAGCTGAAGTCTATAGATACCTTTTCAGAATATTGTTGGTTGCCTGCATTCACAGTTAAAAGAACTGCTAAGTGTTAGTCAAATAATTTCTATTAAGAATAATGAAAATAAAGATACAATTTCTTTTTCTGATTCCAAGGCTCACTATTCTATCCATGGACCCTTAGCTTTTCTGTTTTTCCTTTGACTAGTCTTCCTTGGAATTCCATTGTTCCAGCTTCTATTTCCTTCCTACCTTCTCAAACAATAATTCTGTACCTCATGTTAATGTCTCTTCTTTCTTTCTTTGTCTCAGTCATTTAATAGGTAACTGTTTTCTTTTATACAAATTCCCTCTGCTACATAGAATAATCATGAAAGATACATTCTAAATATATAATGCCCCAAATCCTTATTTCTTTAAGTTTTTCTTTTTTTTTTTTTAAACCCTTACCTTCTGTCTTGGAGTCTATTGACTATGTATTAGCTCCAAGGCAGAAGAGTGGTAAGGGTGGGCAATGGGGGTCAAGTGACTTGCCCAGGGTCACACAGCTGGGAAGTGTCTGAGGTTGGATTTGAACCTAGGACCTCCTGTCTCTAGGTCTGACTCTCAATCCACTGAGCTACCCAGCTGATCCCTTAAGGATTTCTTAACATTTTGTACAGCAAAAATTATCTATGCTCTGTGGATGTAGTTATTGAGAAATGGTGAGTCTTATTTTTCTCAGGGTTTTGCAGCAAGTCTGTGGCATAAGCATTTATTACGATGAGAAACGCTAATATCCTCAAGAACATTGTGCTCTAAAAAATTGGGATGAAAATAATAATAGCTAACATTAAATAGTGCTTTTAATGTGACAGGCCTGGCGCTAATTGTTTTATAATTATTATCTCAATGGATCCTCCCAACAATCTAAAAAGTAGATGCTATGTGTGACTTGCCCAGACTCACAAGGGGCACATATCTTAGGCTAGATTTGAACTCATGTCTTTCTAACTCCAGGTCAGTGCTTTATCTACTGTACCATTTCACTGTCCTGACTCTATATGTGTTGTATAATGTTGCATCATGCCGTGCAAAATGGCACACCGTGTCATGCACATGATGCACAATTCTGCATTATGCTACACATTTACCATACATGACATACCATGATACAAATGTGTTCTTATGCCATTCTGCCACATCTATTGGTTCATACCATGTCACAAACATGTCCACCTCATCATTCAAGTTTCATGTCATACTTAGAAATGTCATGTGTCATATTGTTGTCATGCCACACCATGCATGTTTCATTTGTCCTCAACATATCAGGAAATGGCACATTAGGTCATACCATGACATGACTGTCTTGTATTATTTAACTTCTCCACCAAGATGCATGCCATACATGTCATACATTGTCACATGCATTCTACATATCATGCATACATGGTCATGCTACCAGTTTTAACATTTCGTGGTGTGTGTCATGCACATGCTACAACATGTCACACCATGCCACCCCAGCTTCATTACATGTTGCCCATGTTTTCAAAGAGGAATTTGAAAGGAGTTATGGGGTTGGTTTGTGAAAGATAACCTCTACTTTGGGTGTCCTAAACTTAAGTTGTTTATTTGGTAATGTGGGATAATAGTTCAGTGGAAAGATGATGGTGACATCTGTATAAATATAACAGTTAGTCTATGACTACTCTAATATACAATAAATATGTCTTTTATACACGTATGTTGTCTGCATGTAGTACATTTTTAGACCACTAATGGAAAGAATATTTGGAACTTATTTTACTATTTGTCAGCATACTTTTTTGGCATTCAGGACTGTGCTTATTTTTATTCTTAGTTCTTTCCTAATAATCATCACTGTTGTTGCTGTGTTGCTATTGTTATTAAATTCTAACCTTTTTTTTGGTTAGAAAAAATTATATGGCTCTGGGACAAATTGTGTGTGCAACTATAATTCTTTTATAGTTAATGTTTTATAGACTATTACTCAGGTAATAAAATAAGTGCTTTTATAATTGAATAAAAATTTTGGGATATAAAGTCATCTTCTATAGGCTCAGTGAAAACATCTTTAGGGGAACCTGACAGCATGATAGAGATAAATATAGATACAGATATTAGACATCTATATAGAGATGTAATCTGTTATCACATGGTTTTTATTACTTTTGCTAGATCTTTATATTTTGATTTTTTCCTTTCATTTTGCTTGGAGATTATTAGTATTTTGTATGTCAATATCTATCAAAACATTATTCTTAAGATCTTATCCATTCAAAGCAAGTGCAAGCAAAAATTTTATCTGTGATAATTGCCCAGATCCAATTTGGGCTGAATTTTAAAAGGATAATTTTCAGCTCTATATAGGAATCTGTATAGGAATTTGTCATCTGTTTATAAAAAGCTAATGAGATTGTGGTGTATAACTCTAGCCACCAGGACATATCTTGCTAAATAGCTGGCAAATACTAAGTGTTATATAATAGGGACCAAATAATCTAGGAGTGAGAGCACTGAATCTGGTAAGTGACCATAGGCAAGTCATTTATTCCCCTCACTCTTGCTTTTCACATTTTTTTTAAATTTTTTTATTTTTAGAAAAATTTTCCATGGTTACATAACTCATGTTTTTACTTTCCCCTTCACCCCCTCAACTCCCCCCCCCCAACCCCCCTCTGCTGTAGCTAATTCGCATTTCCACTGGTTTTATTATGTGTGGTCAATCAAGATTTATTTACACATTATTGATAGTTACATGGGTGTGGTGTTTTCAGGTCTACATCCCCAATCATGTCCTCATCAACCCAAGTGTCCAAGCAGTTGTTTTTCTTCTGTGTTTCTACTCCTGTAGTTCTTCTGCTGAATGTGGGTAGGTTTCCTTTCCATAAATCCCTCCAAATTGTCTTGGGTCATTGCTTTTCACATATTTAATTTGAAAGAGTTTTACTGCATGAGCTCTAAAATCCCTTCCTACTCTTAACAGGAACGATGAATTACTTAGGAAATGTCATATTCCACTTTATTACTTTTTTTTTCAAATTCTGAACTTACACATCAAAAAAAGAGCATTTCTGTACATATAGCAGAACACAAAAAGAGGTTTCTACAAGCAACTGTGAATCTCAATTTCATATTATCTGTTTTAAATACATGTACAGAAGGAAGCACAGAGAAGTAGGACAGTTTTAAAAGTAACATTAAAACTGTCCTGCTTCTCTGTGCTTCCTTCTGAATTTTATTTAGTTCTATAAATTTTTAAAAATGTTAAAATTGTTTTTTTGAAGATATTTCTGTTGCTAAACTCTCTTTTCTCTCAAACCCATCTCACCAATTAAAGGCCAAGAGGAAAAGAAAGAGGAAAAAATGTAAGCTGGTTACAAATGAGCGTTGTGACACAAAACTTACAGAGACCATTTCCAAAAATGTATGTGTCTGCACCTTGCTCACAATTTCTCTTTCAGGAGTTGGAGAACAAACTTCATTATCAGTTCTCTGGGATATGGTTGGTCATTGCCTTTATTAAAGTTTTTACATTTAAAAAATTTTTTTATTTTCTTTACAATGTGATTGTCCAACTATAAATTGCTCTCCTGGTTCTGCTCACTTCACTTAGCATCGATTCACATTCCCCAAGGTTAATTGAAATTATCTCCCTTTGTAATTTTTTTTACAGAGCAACAATATTCATTACATTCATATATTATAATTCATTCAATAGTTCTCCAGTAATCTAGAAGATATCAGTTATCAAGACAACCCCTCTGATTCTAGTTCTTTTCTTTTTTTCTTTTTATCTCATCTTCAAGATGAAGTTTGTTTTGCTTTTCTTCCTTTATATTATGTCTCTCTAACTATCCATCACCCCAAAACCCCACCTCTAGCTGTTTTCCTTCAGGTTTGGTGTATTTTGCTTCAGTCTATTTTGTACTATGGGTGCCTGAGTGTATATTTGTGAGTGTATCCTTTGTTCATTTCAGAGAAGAGTGGGGTTCTTCTAATATCTTCTTCCATCACCCTTCCTCTTTGTTGGTATAATCTCATACTTTGCAACTAAGAGAAATAGTAGTAAGTTCTACCCACTTTTTTCTCCTTGTTACAATAGTGTATTCTCCCTTTTATTCTCCTATTTCAGACCCTCATAATTGATCCAATCTAATTCCATGACCTTTGTAGGAGTTAGAGAGATGAAGAGTTGTTTGTTTTCTCATTTAACTCCCTTAATATCATATAGTGATATTAAGATCTGAAAGAGTGCTTGTTTTTTCTTCCCTTATTAGAATATTAGCTTCATTTTTTTTCTTTCTTAATTTTCAAATAGGAGAAAAAAAAAAGTAGACAGATAATATCCAGAGTACTCATTGTTGTTATCCTTGTTTACTGAATGAATGATTAAACTTAACTAATTCTGGAGTCTCTGAGACTTTCCTCTTTGTCTTTATTAATGTTTTAACTAGCTTATGAAAATTATTAGAAAGACTTCAAGTTTGGGCCCAGGGATTGGCTCCATGATTGTTGTCCAAGGATCAGTTTAGTGAGGTTCAGAAAGGCATATCATTGGTCAGCTAGTGGATGTTGAATTTTTAGCTATGTCAACTCTCATAGTACATTTTCTGTTTCAGTAAAGGGAGTATCCACTTTGACAAAGTCACAGCATCCTATAATATTGAAGTAATTCAAAGTTACCACTTCTGAAACTTATTATTTTTATGTTGGTTGTTATTGCCCTTTTCAGTTATTTAGTTTCACCCTCCAGTGACAGCTTTTGTTGAGTTTCATATCTCAAATCATTTATTTGTATGTAAAAATATAAGCAATTATTAAATTAAAAAATATTAAATTTTTTGTCATAGGACTTGAATTCTGTCACTCAGTACCTGAATGACCTCAAGCAAGTCATAAAACTCTCTAGACCTATGTTCTCCATATGAAAAGTGTAATGCAGGGTTTCTTGCATTGCAACATTACCCTAGGCAATCCTGTCAGTTATCAGAATGGAATCTTGCTGATGGCATGTGCTATGGGGCAGGTGTTAACCAGCAGTTGGGCTGTGACTATATAAGGCCATGCAAACCCAACCTTGGGGTTCTGTTTTCCCTTCATCTCACCCAAACAACTTGCTATCCCTGACCTTTCCCCTTGGGGCCCCTGATTGGGAAGGATGGAAGGGAGGTGGATCTTGGGTAGAAGCTTAGATAGTGTAGCCTAGTGGTTAGGGCCATCTCGGGAGCAACTCAACAACATCATCAGTGTACCTAGCTGACCAAATAACACCAAGCCAGAGTCTAGATATCTCTGGTTGGGGGGCTGGTTGCCCTCAGCCTGTCAAGACCCTTTAGGTCCTTTCCCAGCACCTGCTAGTTGCCCCTAGCAACAGTTTAGCAAACCTGATCCCTCTTACCTTAGTTTCCCTTTCCAGTTCAAATAAATCCCTTAGCCTTAATCTGTGAGTTCCTGTGATTATTCTAACACCTTCAAGGCTAAGGAGGCTAAGGGGAGGACAGAATTTTGAGAAGTAGGGGCTACTATGGAAGTGAAAGCTAATCCTCCATTGTTGGGAGGAAGTTGAGCCACGGTTTCCTGCAGGGCTCTGCTCTCATCCAATAGGGAGTGTAATGCAGGCTTGCTGCAAGAATCTCTTGTATTTGCAAAACCAACAGAAGCAACCCCTGACAGTTGGGGACGGAATGTTGACCCAGCCTAACCTGTGGTCTCATGGGCAAAAACCATTGGAACCTGGGACTATATATATTCCTGCAGAACCAACTGTGGGATTTTGGCTTTTGGCTTTTGGGCTTTTGCCTGATTTCCGCTGGCCTCTCCCTTGACATCCTGCTATCCCCTGGATCTCCACCTTGGGCCCTGGGAGGAGGGAATTTTGGGGGGTGGAGGTCGTAGGAACTAGATTCTATAGGCAGGCAGGGACAACCCTAAACCAAGTCATCACCTCATTTAGTAATCTGCTAGACCCTATTACATCAGGGCATTTATCCTTGGCTTAGGGCTGACTCCCTCAGCCTGACTTCTACCATCTGGGACACACCCCCTGCCCCCCAGCACTGGCTTCAACCCTAGCAACAGTTCCACACCCTAATCCTCCTCCCTCAGTTTACCCTTGGCTTTAATAAACCCCTTTGGCATTTATTCAAAGAGTTTCTGGTGATTCATTATATGGACAACTAGGGCAAAAGCTGAAGAGGGAAAGATAACTTTCCTTTATTTCCTGAGGGCTAAACCAGGCATCCATCTTGGTCAGGAAGTAAACCAGCTTTCACTTCCTGTAGGCTGGGAGTTGCTCTCCAGAAGGAAGGGGCTCTTTATTCCTCCCTTCAAGGGAGCTCTAGAGATAGCAAGGAGGGTGAATAAAACCTTTCAGCCAGGCTCACACAACCTCTGGCTGACCCAAATTATTCTGTACTAAAAAGATAGCCTCCCTACCTAAAAGACTCAACTGAGACCACCCAAGCCCTCATAATACAAGCCTAATATTAGCCTCTTCATTAGCAACATCATATTCCCTTATTACAGGAGTCAGTTACCTCAGCAGGAAGAGGGCACCAACCCAACATCTTAAAGGAGCATGCAGTTAGCAGTGGAGACTCACCAGGCAGCTCAGCTGAGGATGCTCCCCTCTGATAGCATCAACTCCAATCTCCAGCTAGTTTAATTACTGGCTCCTAGGCCCCTGGTGACCCCCCATTTACCATCTCCTCTTATCCCCATACTACAAAACTGAATGAAGAGGGCTGGATGTCCTTTAAGGCCACTTTAAGCCTTCTATCTGTGATCCTGTGATTCTAGGATCTCCACTAATATATGAGTCCCAGTGTTGTCCCAAAATATTCCTTCTAGTAAACTTTTTTTAACACTTACATTCCATTTTAGAATAAATACTGTGTATTGGTTCCAAGGCAGAAGAGCAGTAAGGGCTAGGCAATGGGAGTTAAGTGACTTTTCCAGGGTCACACAGCTAGGAAGTATCTGAAACTAGCTTTAAACCCAGGACCATTCATCTCTTGACTTGGCTCTCAAACCACTGATCCACACTTTTTTGAATAGATATTTAAATGGTTTCATTCCCTGGTCAGCACCAAATTTTGTCCTGGGGCCACTCTGGTATGTTGACCAAAAGGGCTTTGTCCTTTTTATCTGCTCATTATCTTATTTAAATTAAAAATATTTTCCAGCAAATCATTTTTTAAATGATCTCACTACTATAGGTAGTATATAAATCAAAGTTAGGCATTCTCTCACTTCACATAGACTAATAAAATGATTCCTGTTTAATCAATGTCTTAGGAATACATCTTTTTATTTCTATACTTTACTTTGCTATTCTCTCCCCACCCCACCCCCACTTGGTTATGTCTTACATTTAATGGATAAGAAAAATTCCAGAAGCACATCCCCAGTGAATCTGAACTAACCACTGATTACGCTAAGTAGAAGCCAAGAGATTTTCTGAGCCAAAGAACTATAATAAATTATTCATAAATAGGCCGCTCTTCTTGTAGTTTTGGTATTTCCCAGACTGTAAGGGATATTTGATATGATATATGTATACTAACACAGTGAAATGTTACTAAGGGAAATGGGAATTGAGAAGTAGTAGTGATTTTAAAGTTCTACATTTTCACATTTTGTGTAATACTGGATAAAACATCTTTTCCAGTGCAGGGTAGAAAGTTGTCATAGAAGAGAGACTTTTAGGGGAGCAATATGAAGGGGAAATGATTTCATCATCTTTACATACTCTTTATTAGTTGTGTAAGGGGGGAAATAAGAAAAATAGGCTTTTGCAACTTTGTAAACTTAGCAAGAGACATGAGTTTGCAAAGGAGGGTCTAGTCACATGCATGGAACTGAAGGGGCAATTCCTGAATCTGGGGAAGATATAAAACCAAAGACCTGAGGGTCTGTTTTTCCAGTTTGGCCAGGAGAGTAGAGAGTCCACTTCCTGTGACAGTTTGTAGGAGGTGACTTACTTTCCTGATTCCCAGAGGTCCTTTAGTCTATAGTGTTGTAAGGGTTTATTTAGCAATTAATTTAGTATTAGTGTTGGACCTAGCAGGAAAGGCTGGAGGATTCCAAGATGGAATGAAGGAGCAGGAAGTGGGCTGAGAGAGACTCCATTTAGTGGTTGGACATAACTGTTGCTAACCCTGGGAAATCTCAGAGTTAGGGAAAAACTGCATCCAGATTCCCTGGGATCCTGAGAGGTGAAGGCTTTCAGCAAGTGGACAACTGACCTGCAGGGCTGCACCAAGTGGGGAAGTGATTTGGGATCTGGTGGGCAGCATTTCAAACTCACTCTCCCTACCTGGGTACCTTGGATCACCTGGTGGAGTTGGCTCTTGGCATCCTGTGACCATCCTTGGATTACCATGAGACCCCAAAGCCACCCTCAGGCCCTTTTGCTGAGCTGACCAAACCTGGCTGGAACCAGGTTTGAAGAAGCCTTCCCTGTGACTTCAGTACTGCTTCCTTTGGGCCCTGCCTGGCTTAGGTCATTAAGATAGAGTAGTTAAGTCCTTCCCTGCCCCTGTAGTTTGCCCTTAGGTTTCAAGTGTAGAATCCCCTATCCCATCCTTTATTTAGTTACCCTCAATTAAACTGTATAAACTTTTTTTTTTTTATTTTTAAACCCTTAACTTCTGTGTATTAGTTCTTTGGTGGAAGAGTGGTAAGGGTAGGCAATGGGGGTCAAGTGACTTGCCCAGGGTCACACAGCTGGGAAGTGTCTGAGCCAGATTTGAACCTAGGACCTCCCGTCTCTAGGCCTGGCTCTCAATCCACTGAGCTACCCAGCTGCCCCTGTATAAACTTTTACCTTTGCCTTCTGGTTCCATAGACCCTGGCCTAGGGTGAGCTGGGTGACCGCTGGGCCAACTGCCATTCCTGTGTCAGTTAAAACAGTGAACCCTGGTCTCCCTCTCCTGGTTGGTCCTGTCTCTCCTTCAACCCAGTGTGTACCCACAAACCATTTAGTTACATTTTAATAATAATAATTAACATCCCAGGTGCCTTACCATTACAATAGTGAGAAGATTCTTGATATCCTGTCTATCCTTGTTTCTAGTTACCATCTCCCAGATATCTTGTGAGCTCCTGATTACTGATTCTTGAGAGGTTTTCTTGACTCAGTGTGAGTGAGAGCCAGAGCCTGAAAACTCTTTCTTTGGACCAGAGCCCTGCAGCCATCTTGCCCTCTGAAGAAGTTCAACTTTCTACTCTTACGACCTTTTACCATGACTCTCTTTAATTTAAGGACTAGTCAGCTCAGATTTGAAAGTTTAGTCTGAGTTTTTAGAGATATCAGAGTAGAAAAACATAGCTTGAAGAACTTGAAGAGGGCTTCATGAGAGGTCCGTAGAATGGAGGGAGGAATATCTAGATTTTAGAGTTAGGGACTTCTTCTTCCCTGGTCCTCCATCAATTCCTTTTGATACTATAAATAAACCTGTTTTACTGGTTTAAAAAGAAAGTCAGATAGCATTGTGGCCTAAGAGTGACTCTCAGGCTTGCTCAGGCCTGGAGATTTGATTTCCTCTGAATAATAACAACCCTACAAACTCCAGTGAGTCATCTTACCCACCTATTTCAGATGTATATATGAGAATGGTGTTATGTAAGTCCCAAACAAACCAAGTTAAATAGAGAAAGTCTGTGCCACCTTACCTTTCACCTTATTTTTATACTATTGCTAACTATTTCAGAGAAACTGAGCTTCTGCATTTACCCTTAACACACTTTGCCTCTGGGTCTTTTATCACACAATCCAAGAGTGGCTTCCTTCTTTTCAATTTATTGAATTCCTGAATATCGTTTAAAGCAAACTTGTGTTGTCTTCCACCCTGAAGCCTTTCTTGATCTGTCCCTCCTTTCCCCCCATGAGCAATGACCATTTAATCCTTTGGGCATCTCATACAGTGTTCTGTTTTGCGCATGTTGTATATATCATATTGTCTGTACACTACAAACTCCAGGAACTTAAGGAGTATTTCATATTTAAACTTTCCAATTTCCCTCAGTAAATCTGGTAGAGGAAAATGATGTTCCATGGATAAAGATCATTTTTTGATAAGGCTATTGGGCTTCTTCTCTTTATCCACTCGCTTGCCAAATCCTCGTAATATTTCTCCTAAGAAGTCTTTCTTTTCTTTACTTTCATTTCCTTGCCTTTTCTTTTTTAAAGAACATCTCTAGCCCCTATCCTGGATGTATATCATTCATGAATACATTCATGGATGGATGGATGAAAAACTACTAATAAGCAATTTGGATCTACAAAGAATTGTGCTAACCTAAATATAAGAAAGTAAAATGGTTCCTTTTCTCAAGAACTTCACATTCTAATAGGAGGAGACAACACCCATATGAGGAGTTTCAGCTACAAGGCAGGTAGAAAGGACTAATGGCTCTTATTGTTCACCAACAAGGCAAATGATAAAACATCTTCTTTAGGATCATTTCTGTAAGTAAAGTCATATCTCCTTCTTATACTGGAACATTTCCCAGTGTTACAGATTTTAATAGGGAGAATGTTCTTTTTCTAAGTGTTCTTTAACCATAATAATTGCCCTTCTTTAAGGTTCATGCCTAGTTGAGGTAAAAGAATCTGGTTATTTCTGGGGACTGGTTGATTGTTGATCTGGTTATTGCTCTTTGGTCAAGGTTTGAAATAGGGCTAGTGATCTAAATAGAACTAGTATTCCTGAGGGTAAGATCCTGTCTTGGCTCTATGAGGGACTTAGAGAATTCTGCAGCTAAAATTAGGCATTGTTATGATCTACCTGGCATATGCCACCTCCTGTCTCTTATTCAGAGCTTCTTACTTCTTTGTCTTATGTACTTGGAGGAGTTAGTCTTCTCTAAGGGAGATAAAATCATTGTGCCCTTATGTAAACATGCTATCCCAGCCTTTTTACCATTCCCTGCTTGAAGTCTGAGAAAATGTAAAGAGTTATTCTTCTCAAGCCAGAGATCTACATGACCACCAGCTTCATCCAAATAAAAATTCCCTGAATCATTCCAAAAGAGTCTTGGGAAAGTAATCAAATAGAGCAAACTGAAAAGCAAAAGTCACTCATGCTGTTAGGTATAGTTTCATATAGCTATGTACAGGGCATGTTTCTGTGCTGAACATCAGATGATGACATCCTTTTCTGGAGTGAGTTCTTCATTTCTGGAAGTCAGAAGGAACTGATGATGTCTGAATGCAGACCAAAGCATTCCATTCTTTGCTTTAATTACTCCACAAATTTTCCTTTAGTGTTAGTGATATGTCTAGTTTCACAACATGATGAACATGGAAATATATATCATGTGATGACAAAAGTATGAGCTTTATCATATTACCTACTGTCTTGTGGAAGAGAGAATAGTGGAAGGGCTAGAGAGAAAATGGATTACAAAATGTAAGGAAACAATTATTTTAAAAATTGTATCAAGGGGGCAGCTGGGTAGCTCAGTGAATTGAAAGTCAGATCTAGAGATGGGAGATCCTAGGTTCAAATGTGGCCTCAGACACTTCCCAACTGTGCGACCGTGGACAAGTTACTTAACCCCCATTGCCTAGCCCTTACCACTCTTCTGCATTGGAACCAATACACAGTATTGATTCCAAGATGGAAGGTGTAAGGGTTTAAAAAAATTGTATCAAAATGTAGTATGGAAGAAAATTTTTAAAAAATACCTTTTTTTTTTTTTAGATCCTGTATATAGAGTTGTTCATACATAGAATTTAACAGAGCTTAGACTGCATGGTTTTTCTGGTGTCTTTCAATTTTGAGAATCTTGATCCCCTTCTTCATAGAAGTTTGTAGATATAAGTAAAAAAATGAGAGATCATAGAAAAAGGAAAGGTCTTATATATATGTCAATACTTATAACAGCTCTTTTTAGTGACAAAAATAGAAAACTAAGGGGATAGCTATCAATTGGGGAGTGAGTAGACACAATATGGAATATAAATGTGATCAAATATTATTGTACTATAAGAAGTAAAGAAATCAATGCTTTCAAAGATACATGAAAAGACTAGTTTGAATGGCCATATAATGAAATAATTAAAATCAGAACAATTTATACTATAATAGTAATTATTATAAAATTGAGCAATTTTGAAAACTTTAATAAACTGAAAAATGAAATGAGCAGCACTAGAAGAAAATTTTAAGCAACAAAAATAACAGTGTAAAGAACAAATGACTTGGAAAGCAGTAAGGAAGTACCCAGTATATAATGGGAACCTAAATATTTGTTGATGGATTGAATGTTCAACACAGTAACCATCCATGATCCCAGATGATCTCAGATGAAATATGCTATCCATCTCCTGACAGAAAGGTGATGGATTCAGGGTGAAAAATGAAGAGTATAGTTGTTAAAGGCAAGGAATTTATCTTGTTGACTGAATATTTACTACAAGATATGTTATTTTTTTCTTTTGTTCTAGTAAGATGGGGAATGGGAAAGGGAAGATTTCTGTTAAAAAAAAAACCTTAGTTAAAAATATTTTTTGAAAGAAACAGTAATAATTCTCCATGGGATCATGATGATCTGTCCCTTTGGTAGACATAGCAGAAGAAATGAATACAATATATCTGTAATCAAATATATGGTAAAGTATTTTTAATAAAGTAAAAAAGCAATTAGTTTCTTATTTTGACCTTCTCTCAGTTGATCACATTGTCTCTTACTAACTTTCACCAGCTTAGTCTGCTTTCATTTTAGCTTTGTTGAGAATATTATAAGCCAAAACATCAAGTTAGCTCCTCTGCCTTATTGTTTTTCCATTTTTTTTATAGACAGTCATTATAAATATCACAGCAGAACATCTTCTAAGCCTTTTCCCCCCCAAGGGAATCTCTTGTCATGAATAACATACCTCGGTAGATTGAAGATGAAGATGTATTTCACTAAACGAGATAGATGACAAGTTTCTGAACCCATTTTGGCAGACAACTTAACATTCAGCCTCAATCTGTTGAAACTGTCAAATGAGCATGTGCATTGCATTGGATTATAAAGAAAGGAATGATGGGTACCATCACTCATCAGATTAAACTGAAGACCAGATATCAGGAATTTTAAGTCAAAAATTAAGTCAAAAAACAAACTCAAACCCTGACTTAATCATTGATTGTTGTTGAGATTTTTCTTAATTAAAATTGTACCTTTTATTTGTTTGTTTAAAACATCTGTGAAATGGGAATAATTCTAGCATTGAATAGCATTCCCTAATCAGATTGATTTAAAAAATCCTCTTAAACAATCATGTGACTATAATGCCCTATTTAAATGCCTCACTAAAGAAGAATAGAGAGAAATAATGGTGATCTTTAAAAGGGATTAAAATATAACCATCCTGTTCAGTTTTGCTGAGCAGGTCTGCGGTGACCTTTAATTATCCCTCATGATGGTTTCTGGTTAGCATCATGCTTTTATTAAGAAAAATGGGGATTCGCACCTGTAGTATTGGTGATCATCCAGACAGTCAATTTTACTTGCTTTTGGCTGCCACATGCATATTGCTCTCTGGATAATCGAATATGCTTCAGCCACGAGTTTCCAGTTGTTATAATAATGTCCTAACGTGCTAGTCCCCTGAAAGAAGCCTGTTCATTAACTGTGATGTCCAAAATACCATCTGGAATGTCATATAGTCATCTACAATTACTCTGCCTCCTTTTTCTCTTTGATTATCTGGTTCACCTAAGGAATGTTTTTGTGGAGGGGAGGAAACAGCAGCAGCATAATTTGTACAAGTGTCCCAAAAGTCTTAGTGCCATTTTAAGCTCTCTCTCTCTCTCTCTCTCTCTCTCTCTCTCTCTCTCTCTCTCTCTCTCTCTATCTATATATGTGTGTGTATGTATGTATGTATATAATAATACACACATATGTATATAATTTTGAAATTATTAAAGCTTTAATAACTATAAACTGCATTCAGATTTCTGGGACATTCTATTTTCTACATGATTATATATGTGAGAGAATTAAAGTGCGGTAAGAGTTTGTTCACATGAATGTAGCTTAAACCCTCTCCTTTACTTCTGTGCCAGTTCTGCTGTCTGTATGAAAAAGCTTGCATGTAAAGAACAAGCATGATGTCTAGTGAGTGCTTCTGTTAGACAAATGTTTTAGATGTCTCAATAAAAACAAAATTGAGTCGGTCAGATATTGATGCCAAGAAGACAGATTAAGGTAGCATTTGAAATATTGTTTTAACATTGTATTTTTATATCTAAAATGTCTTTGTTTTCTTCTTAGAGGAAAAAAAAAGTATTGATTGCTTGCAGAAAGGGAGTTCCCTCTTCTCGCATCATTCTTTAAATATGGTTGGTGTTCAGTAAATTCTAATGATCCAATACATTTCATGTAAAATCATATCCCTCTATGCCACTATAGATATAGAATAATTTCTATAACTTTGAAGTGATTTAATAAAGTCACTGGAAATACATGACTAGCCATTCATTAGCTCTTTTTTAAAAAAAGACATATTTGTAACACAGCATCAATTTGCATAGTTGAATTGAAGACTTAGTTGAAAGTCCCCTATAAAAAGGTAAGTCCTCAAAGAAACTCTCTACCTAATTCAAGTAGACCCTGCAATTATGAACTAACTTTTAAGAGAAACATTGGTATTAGACTTCTCTAGTGTGTTTTGAAATAATCTTGAGTCTTTGATCCTTTGAAGAAGGATCCCCTTCTTCCTCTCCAGAATGACCTCAAATCCTCAAAGAGTCTTAAGAGCCAAAATATTTCTCGAGGGATTTCTCAGAGTAAACCAAATCTCAGATTGAATGGAGGTTCCATAATCCAATGCTTCATATATATCCCAGAGGCTCTGGTGTTGCCCTTTAGTTTGGAGTTCAGCCATATGGCCTAAAATACTAATTAATATCTTCTAAAACACCATAAACAATGAGACTCATAATTGATTCATTGTCTATTATATTACCTTATTTACTTTTACAGAAGAATCACATATCCTATAGGTTTTGGCTAGAGTAATCTTTTGTATTATATGTACAACTGTGATTAAATGAATCCCCTGCTCAAAACCTTTCAATGTTTGCCTAGAAATGTCTTCTTTTTCCTATATGAATAAAGTGCAAATTATATAACTTGGTATGTATTTTATTTTTTAAAAAGTATTTATTTTCTATCCATCCTGTCCACCTTCCAACTTAAAGGAAAAGAAAGAGAAAAAAATTCTTTGTAATAAATATTCATAGTCAAACAAAATTTTCCATTGCCAGATTGTCCATTTCCAAAAATGTATATCTCATTCTGAATCTTGAAACCATCAGCTCTCTTCTTGCAGGTGCATAACAGAAAGGGAAATGATAAATGTTGGAAGGGCTTTGAGAAATCAGGTATATTTATGCATTGTTGTTTGGGCATATGACTCAGTATAGTCATTTATGGAAAGGAATTTGGAACTATAACCAAAATGTCACTAAACTGTGCCTTTATCCTTAATTTAACAGTACAGTTTAGTTCCAACCTATCCTTCCAGCATTATGCTATGTTTCTGCCCTTCAATTAATTTAATTCAATTAAATCATTTTTAAGGATCCAGCTCAAATATTACCCTTCCATATAATTTGTCATTATTTACCTGGTTAGGGTTATTTTTCCCCCTTTCTTGCAAGATCTCTTGGCCACTTGTATTCTTCCATTTTATATATTACCTGATATAATGTTCTTTGAGGGGAAGGACAATGGCTTATTCATCTTGGAACTATCCAATACTTACCTCAATGCCTAGTGTATGGTGGGTATTATTAAATGTTTAAATAAATGAATGAATGTTTACTGAATCACTAAAGAGTTTCCCCATTCTGAAATTGATTACTAAATGAATAATATAGGATGCAAAAGAGAAGAAAAGCATAGCATTGTGGGAAAATACAAATCAGAGAAAATCATCTACTAGCCTATTTCTAGGGACACATATAGTGTACTTGCCATATTTACCAATTATTAATATTCATTATATATTATTGTATAAAACATAATACTTTTATGTATAAAACATATAAGATTTGTCAAGAATGGCCCCCAAGTTCCCTTTAAATTTAGATATGACTATCATAATGCAGAAGCAGGTAGAAAGGAATATTTGGGATTAGATATAGGCTGCCAAAACTCAGTTACCCCTGATCTATGTGTATATGTACACATGTATTCTACATATATGCACATGTAGACATGTGCATATATGTCATATGTGTATCTTTCTCTAACAGATAGAGACAGGGAGAGAAGGCGTTCAGCCTTAAACCTAATGTCAGCTAGTTAGGGGAAAGAAATACATGTAAGACTTTTCTTCCCCTTGGCTATATGAGCTATAATTCCTTGTCTGTATTTTTATGCAGGGGGAGGGGGTGGAGGGGTGGGGGGATGGGAGTAAAAGGACTCCAGTTTCTCAGGTAAACTCACTTATATCCCTATTCTAAAATACTTAAAAGGAAACTGTCCCAGTGATAGTTTCCCATTATTTTCTTGCCCTGCAAATCATTAAGAAAAGTTGGTCAACACATTGATTTCCTTAAATTTTTTGCTCTAAGGACTAGTTCAAAATCTTCAGTTTAAGCATTGAAAGAATATCTTCATCATTTCTAATTTAGTAAAAAATATTAACAATAATTTTTAAAAGCCCAGGAACTACTTGAAAATTATCTGTCTAATCTGATTTATTCCACATTTGGGAAATTTGCTTTTATTTTAAAATTTGACTGGGCATCTAAGCAATTAAAAATTTTTGTACCAAAGACTGTGATGGCATGGGAACCTGGCAAGGAGGTTAGGAATGAGGTTCCCGGGAAGAAAGGCTTAATTAAATGAGTCAAAGTTGGATTTAAATTGTAAATTTCTTCTTGGTGCTTGATTTCAGTTTCATCTAAAGTGGACAGAATTTTTTTACAGCCAACACATCCACTTACAGACAGTAGCTCCATCTAGAGGAAGGACTTGATGTTTTATTTTGCAGGTTTCCCCTTGCTTTCAGCACTACTAGAGAAAAGGAAGAACTTCATGAACAAACTAGGCTTTATTTCGATAGTCTTAACAAGAAAACTAAGAGATACAGTCAGGGAATGAATTGGCCATGATAATCATCTGTGAGTGAGGAAAAAGGGTATCTGTTTTTTGATCCAAAGCCACCATCCTATATTCTAAGAAAGTATTCGTGGATTCTTCTTTCCTATCGCCTATTGTTTCTATCTTGAGACAAAGGGAAAGTGGTTAGTCTGATATTTTGGTCTCTCTGTGTGGTAGGAGAACGGGGCAACCAAAAACAGAACCAGAAATCCCTATGTTCTGTAGAGTACCAAATGCAAATCTGTGCCCTATCAATATTGCAAGGGCTCTCCCCAGAATTCATTTTAAACAGGGGCTGCCACTCATAGTGTAGCTTATCTTACAGCTTCTCTTTTCAGGGGAGCTGAAGGACAGCCCTCTCTTGCAGGCTAGATAACCTTTCCCACTTCAAAAAGACTGATTTTTAGAGACAAGAGAAATCACTAGAAAGGAACATGGGAAGGCTCGAAGTGGGGCTGACACGTGGAGAGGGAATTATCAATTCTTTTCCTATACTTCACTGTTGATGAGCGCACTGCCAGTTGTTTTCTCCCTGAAGAAATCAGTATAATTATAACGGCCGTTGTCTTACGGCTTCCTGAGGAATTTAGAAGGTCAAAGCTCAGAAGGAGAGCCGTTAATAAATTTTTGTTCATTAAACCATTTTCTGTTTTTCCTTAAGTTCACCAAGTTCGGCTTTATACCTAGCTTATCACAGAGTGATAAAGCAGAAAACTGATTGCCTTTAAGAGCCCACATTTAATCCCTGGCCACTCACGTAGACAATTTTAACTGAATTATGTATGGCCGTCTCCCACCCCCCCCAGACCCCCCTTTGGAGCAAGTGAGCCAGAGTAGAAGGAATAACCAGATTAGGGAACTCAGTGTGACCATTTGCATAATGGAGCTTGCTTCTGCAGCTAGAATAAACAGCCTTCCTTTGGCTGGGCTCCTGGGACCTTGTGTGTATTTAAAAAGAGAGAGAGAGAAGGAAAGAGGGGAAAAGAGAATAATGCTGCATTCAGAAAGAAAATATTGGGTCTTGAAAAATGACTGCACAGATGTGGCCTCTCTGAAGCTGGAAGTTTAAAAAAAAAGTATACTCAACATTATCACTTTTGCAAAAGTGGCCCTGTAGCAAATAATGTGGCTTCTCATAAAGAAAACCATTTATGAAGTAATAATGCCCTCCCTTCCCCCTCTCCCCCAAGACACAAAGGCTTTATCTTTGTGGGAAAAGTGCATTCAAAACCCAAAGAGACCTGTTTGCTTGCAAGCAACGAAATATGTGCCAAGAAATATATTGAGTATTTAGGACAACGGAAGATGTTTCTGTGTGGGCAGCTGGTGGAAGTCTAAATAGACTGTAAGCTGCCTGGATTCTTTGTGAAATGTAATGAAAACACCCCACTTTGGTCAGTGCCTCTTAACAGCCCCCAGAGGTTTGAAGGCAGAGGTCATCCATGCCCTGGAAAAATAAAATAAAACAAAAGCTTTTATGTGTTAAACTTGAGAACTGCTTCACCCAGTTAATAAAAACGGAATAACTCTGTTGCAAACTAGAGCAAAAAAAGTCAAAATGCCCCCTGAATCCTTTGACCATTTTTGAGGACAGCTACAAAATTCCTGCTTCTTTTCTGACCAAATGGAGGATGTATATCAGCTGATGCTTGCTAGTAAACCCTGTGGGGGGGGGGGGATAATTTTAAAGCATTTTTTCACTTTTCCGTGTATGGGGGGGGG
>NC_058133.1:425996228-426079683 GCF_016433145.1 Gracilinanus agilis | reverse complement strand
CTTCTGGATTCATGATTTGTCATCACATTGATCAGCATTCTAAGGTCTTTCAAAGTTCCTTTTTTCTCACTAATATTGTTGTCATTGTATAAATTGTTCTAGTTCTGTTCACTTTCCTCCTCATCCGAAACTGGCTGCAACACTGTTCATTTTTTCATTTCGTATGGCACAATAATATTCCAATATTTCACTATCCATACATAATGTGTTTAACCATGTGTTTAAACAATCACCCTAGTACAAATATCAAGATGTCTTTTTAATTTCCAATTTTTGGTTACTACAAAAAGAGCTACTATCAATGTTTTTATGATTGTTATTACTTTTCCTCTTTCTTTGATCAATTTTGGTTATAGATTTTATGATGAGTTGAGTATTTGTATTTTATTGCCTCAGCTTAACTATGAAGAAGTTAAGTCTAAGTCTTCTTGTCTTATTGCTATAGCTAGTACTGTATTTTCTACAACCATGTTAAATAGTAGTTGGGTATTCTTGCTTTAACCCTGATCCTATGGGAAAGGCCCATGACTTTTCTCCATTACATACATTTTCTCTTAGACTTAAATAGATGTTATTTACTACTAAAAAGTTTCCATTTATTCCTTTGCTTTCTAGAATTTTCTAATTGGCAGCTAGAGAGCACAATAAATGCAAAGGCAGGAAAGTATTTGCCTTTTAACACCTAGATCATATTCTACTTTCTCCATGAATCCATCTTCTGTTGATTACCATGCTGCTGCTATACAATACATTATATTTTCTTGTACCATAAGAGGTACTAGTTATCTCTGTTGAAATCACACAAGGGAGAGGGGAAATGAGCATTTACTAAATGCATACTATGTGTTAGGCATTGTGCTAAGTAGTAGGGATACAAAGACAAGGAAAAAGTCTGTTCAGAAAGAGCTTACATTCTAATTGGGAAGACATAAAAGTGAGCTGAAAAGTAGAAGTGGCAAAGGAAGATGACTCTGAAGTCAAGAAAAATAAGAAAAGATATGAAAGGAGGCAGCCTCAATCCCTCTACAAAATGGAGTCTACAAAGGAGGATTGGGGATCTTATAGAGCATCAATAGCATTAATCCAAGGTGAGCCAGTCATAAAAATAATAAACTATTTCAATTCAAGGAGGCTCCAAACTCTGAAAGAAGTTCCAAGATAAGACAGCAATAGAAGCCTCATTTTGAAGTCTAGAAAATCAGGAATAGGGTTGAAGGGAATTGAAGGCTATAAAGGTTTCCAACTAATAATAAGTTCCAATTTCCACAGTGTTACAAAATTTACTCTGTTTTAGCTATTGGATTATTGTACTGCAGAAATTATCCCTAGATACAAGACTCGTTACCCCTCTCTAACTTTATAAATTGTGGAACAACTGCTTACATAATAAAGGGATTTTCTCCCTGGAAGATCCCTACACAAGTGAAATTGTACCTTCAGTTCAAAAACAAAAGATATCTTGATGGTGAGAGTTAATGGATACCATCAAATGATAAAACTGTTATTAGAGAATCTCTGAGCTCCTAAGACACAAAACCTAATTGATTCACAAAGTACATCAGTGATATAGGAATGAGTATGCATCAGGTAACTCCTTAGGTGAAAGCGTGGCCTAGATCAAAGGACCTTAGAAGCCACGTTGTCCACACCCTTTATTTCACAGATGAGAAAACAGAGGCTCAGCAAGATTGAAACTTTCCCTAAATCATACAAGTAGCAAGTGACAGATATAGGATATGAAAACAGGTCAAAGTGAGAGCTCATTCCATTTGGAAAATGGTAGTTATTCTACCTTATTGGCATGAATATCCTCCCTTGTAAACTATACCAGTGAAATCATGAGTCATGGACTAACAATAATAATAAGATGCTTAAAGTCAGGTCAGTATTATGAAGCTCTTATGAGATAACATATGTGATATGCCTTACCAACTTTACATAGCGTAAAAAAGGCTAGGTAAATGCCGATTGCTTTTATTACTCATTTCTGTACACGTGGCTTGTTTGTGTATATTTGGGGTGAGAGGACCTAAAATGAGGAAAGGATAATAGGAAATGATCCTATACTTCTTCCTTACACATTTCCCAGCTGCCTAGCTATGAATAGGGCAGATCCTTTATGCCTCATCCTTAATCCTCCTTTAACTCAGACCAATTTTAATATTATTCAAAAGGTCTATTTCAGTCTTAGGGAGATCTTCCTGGTATCTGTAAGTAAAAGCATTTCTTAGTAATACCTCAAACTGGCTCCAAACCTAAGGTTGCGTTAGGGAAAGCTTAAAGCATGTGAAGAGGGGAAATAAGAGCATAGAGTTAAATTTGGTTAAGAATTGAAAGACCATCCAGTCTAATAACCTAACTTTACAGATGAAGAAACTGAGGCCAAAACAAGTTTAATGAATTTCCTAGAAATATTCAGCTGGCAAATGTTTGAGGCACCTTCCAAAGCAAGCACTGTATCCACTCAGCCATGGGGATGTGTGCTGAGATATCGCTCAACAACCCAGGCCAGAACCATTGCTCTTATAAAGAAAATATGAAAGGAAATGCCAAAGGTTTCAGTGCTTAACCTTGTGGATGGAACTCACTGTAAACAATTTAATAAATTGGAACCAAGACAATTCAGCAAATATTTATTGATAGCTTACCATGTGCCCAAGGCATTGTGTTAGGTGCTACAGGGAATATAAAAATGAAAAGCATAAATATTAATGGAATTATTCAAACAAAGATATGGTAACTGAGCTGGAAGAATTTTTAAAAAGTCTTACTTCAGTTTTAATATGTCAACATTTGTAGGCACTTAGATCCCTCCTTGGACTACATATATTTTTCTCCAAACTACTTATCACACCCTTCTATACTCTGACACTGTCATTCCTCCTAGGTCATTGCAATAAATAGCCTATTAGGATTCTGCGTACCTTAAGTCTTTCTCTACTTTATATCAACTTCCATTTAGCCACTAAAGTAATTTTTCTAAATGATTTTCATGTTGCCTCTAAGAGCAAATATAAAATACTCATTTGTTATTCAAAGGCCTTCATAACCTAGTCCCATCCTGCCTTTCCCATTTTCTGACACCTTATTCCCCAACATGTACACTTTGATGCAAAGACACTGGCCTCTTCACTTTTTCACAATCAAGACATTCCATCTCTCAGTTTCAGGCATTCTCTCTGGCTATATCTCATGTCTGGAATGTCTTCCTCTCTCACTATTATCCTTCCTTATTTCTGTTAAGTCCTACCTAAAACCGCAGCTACAGGAAGCCTTCCCTAACCTCTCCGGGGCTTTCCCTCTTTAATTATTTCTGATTTATCCTGTATATTAGCTTGTTTTGTATGTATTTGTTTAGTTTTCCTTTTAGATTGTAAGGTTCTTGAGAACAGGGCCTGTCTTTTGCCTCTTTTATATCCTTAGCACTTAACACAAAATAGGTACTCAATAAATATTGATTGATTGATTGATTGATTGATTGAGGGCAGAGAATTATTTACTTATTTATATTTGTATCTTTATCACTCAGCTCACTAACCATCTATTACAAAGCCTTAATAATGTTTCTAATTTGTTTGTCTATCTATCTTTCTTTCTGTTTTTGTGCTATATGGAAACATTAGTAGAAAGAAGACACAGTGTTCTCTTCTTACATATAGATCTTTCTCCCAACTATTTTAAAGCTCCATTGGTACAAAATTCTTGCACTTGACTCTATACTGCCTCTTTGTGTTTTCGGTATAATTTATAAGTAACAAACTTACTTTGAATAACTGAAAACTCATGATGAGAGAATAGAATAGAACAATATGCCTCAGTGGAAAATTAGAATGAAGAGATTCCCCAAAGTCTCACACAAGTTTATGAACTCTAATGAACCAATATGTTAAAACGTGTTGATCTGAGCAAGAACACACACAGATGGGGCAGCAGCTAGTACCTACCATGGCCTCCTTTGGGAAGCCTTCTCAGTGGTCGTCTCTGATATGACTTTGATCCAACAATAGCTTGTTAAATGCCTCACCAGAAACTATACCTTGAACATAATGCCAGATCAATTGATACTTCAGTATTTAAGATTAAATTAAGGATGGTTGCTCACATTATAAATCATTTCTTTTGAAGTTTTCCTTTTGCAACATTAGACCAAAAGAAAAATGTGTAAAATATGAGAGCAAAGGGAGAGTTTTTTTGAATTTGACAATTCCCAGGCATTAAATCTCCATGATCTCTAGAAAGTGATTGTGCTGCCTGCTATTTTCTAGAATAATTGTTTGCCTTAGTAGAGGGAGTCTACACACTAGAGTGTTCCCATCATTCAAAGTAGCAAATAAAATGTCAAGTGAAGTTCAGATGTCAGTATTAAAACCATTTGAATTAGAATTCTCTTGGTGGCATGAAAGTTGTTCTGTTGGCCCAAGTCCCTTCATAGGAGAATAGATTTGGAGCATAGAGTTGGAAGGGACTTTAGAGACCAGCTAGTCCAAGCGTCTTAATCTGTTTCGTGTCATAGATTCTTATAGTAGTCTAGTGAAGTTTATGGATCCCTTCTCAGAATAGTATTTGTTGCCTAGGACAAAGAAAAAATGTTATTATTAATACTATATTCTCTGTGTTAGGGATGTCTGTAGAAATAATTTAATTTAACATTAAAATCTAAACCATTTCTGATTTAAAGTGGGATGTTCCAAGTTGCAGAGTTCTACCATGTCCTCCAATATGACTCTCCACCTAGATGATTCGAGATAAAGTTTAGAGGAATCTTAAACAAGGAAAGTCACAATATATAAAAACACAGTTTAAGGATAACATTCCAGAGTAGTTAACATAGTCAGTATTCTATACCTTTCCAGATCACTTCCTTCAAGAAATCAGTAGAATTTTCTCTAGATACTGATACTGAGAATCTCTTTAGAATATTAGAATAGGGCACTTCTCTTTGAATGTAATAATAAGCACTTTCCTGGGGTGAATCTTAAGATAATCTCTTCAGGGGGGCAGCTGGGTAGCTCAGTGGAGTGAGAGTCAGGCCTAGAGACAGGAGGTCCTAGATTCAAACCTGGCCTCAGCCACTTCCCAGCTGTGTGACCCTGGGCAAGTCACTTGACCCCCATTGCCTACCCTTACCACTCTTCCACCTATGAGACAATACACCGAAGTACAAGGGTTTAAAAAAAAAAAAGATAATCTCTTCAGGAACAAAACATCTTCTATGTTCAAACTTCAGTTTTTACCCTTAATCCATTTCCTTATGAAAGGCCTTTTTGTCATTGACCTATCTCCAACTTTTCCAAAAAGCTTTTCTACAGAGTCTAGAAGGGACTTTTTAGACCAGAGAAAACATTATTTCTTAATGGGGGCTTTTAATATGCTTCTGTACTTATATTTATAATTCAAGGAAATGTAATATTTCAGTTAGAGGTTAGTGAAAATTTAGATATATTTGTTTCCCATAATATTGTAAGAGGGAAAATTATGAGACTGGCCATAAATTAATAATTTTTTTAAATAAAAAATTAGTAGGGGAAAAAGATGGAAAAATAGGAGAGAGATATATAGGTTACTTTCCTTATTGTTCTATTTAACTTGCTATTCTGTGGCTACCATTAGGGCCCCCTCAATAGCAACAAAACCAGAAGAGAAGAGAAAGAAATCTGCTCTAGTCTCAATTTATCTAACTTTTTCTCCACCCACTAATTCTCATACAGCATATCTCAGTTGCCAACTATGGTTTTCTGTTTTGCATGGGCCACCCAGAGGGGCAGTGTAGGGGGCATTTCCCTGCCCAGTGTTTCATGATCTCTTGACTCTATTGCTACCTTTTTCTAGTGACAGGAGATGAGATCACCTATAGCCAGAAAAACATGGGGGAAGGGTACATTTCCCTCACACAGGATTCAGAGACCTCCCACACACTGCAATCTCCTTAAATATCAGGTAAATAAACCATATTCTAGTCTACTCCCCTCATTTTACAGATCAGGAAACTGAGACTCATGTTCAGTGGCTCCCTCCATATTTATTAACCTAGTAAGTATAAGATGTAGGACTCAAAACCTGCTCTTTTTGACTCTTCATTGCAGTACTCTAGCTGTAATACCAGGCTATCTTTCATAGGGAGAGAAGCTCTATGTTTTTCCCCTTCTTTCTCTTCCTCTTCTTCTTGATACTTGACTGACCTCAGCTGAGGGTAATATAGTCCAATCCCATTTTCCCCTAAGAAGTTCCAAGGACTGGATAAAAGGGAGAAAACAAAGACATGGAAGTCAATAAGCAATTTTCTTGATGTTAGGAGACTCAGAAGGGTCTCTCAGAAGAACTTTCTTATAAAAAAAATCCTATTAAAGAAAAAATACCCAGTGTCCTTTGTGAGGATTAAAATTATTTGGAGGCTGTATTTTTAGTTTTAAAATATTAATGTATTAATCTGCTGCTCAAGAAAAGCCAATTAGCCATGGATGCCTTCCAGTGCAGAAGAGATTCTAGAGAATTCACATCCTTGTGAGAAGTCTGAGTGGTCAGCAGAGAACCAGAAAAAGCTTGAGCAGCTGGATCCATTCTTCAGGAAAGAGAGCACAACTTCCTATGTTGAGTAAGCCAACATATAGCCCTTCTGACATCATTGTCTAGTCCCTCCCCAAGACATCCTAAGATTTTTTTCATTGGAACTCAAGAGACTTTCTTCTAGGAAATGGCAGATCTTTGAGGATTCAAGACACTTTTTTTTCCCCACTGCCATGGTTGCCTAGAGCAGTGATGGCGAGCCTGTAGCATGAATGACAAAGATGGAACCCAAAACTCTCTGGGCATACCTGAAGTTGCCTGCCAGAGTTTGTTATTAGAAAGCCAGAAGGACTCTGGGAGTAGCTGTTCCCCTCCCCCTCTCCATACCTCTGAATACCTCACTTCACCCACCCCTCTGCCTAGTAGCCCAATGGGAGTGCTTCCTCCCTCCCCTATCTGCAGTAAGAATGAGCTCTAAAATCAAACTGTTTTGAGCTTTTAAAAGGCTTTGGGTGGGGAGCTAAAAGGGTATACTTTATTTTTTTTAACCCTTATCTTCTATCTTAGAATCAATATTGTGTATTGGTTCCAAGACTGAAGAATGGTATGGAGTAAGTGGTGGAAGTTAAGTGACTTGTCCAGGATCACTTAACTAGGAAGTATCTAAGAAAATATTTGTACCCAAGACCTCCCATCTCTAGGATTGACTCTTAATCCACTGAGCCACCCAGCTGCCCTCTAAAGAGGTACAATTTAATATTAATTTTCTATATTCCCTAATATGTTTTTTGGAGGAGATTTGGTCTCCCCAGTGAATTGCCTTATCCACCTTTATCTTTAAACACTGAATTCTGAATATTCTTTTAACCTAAGGTTCTCCACTCCACCAAAACTTTTCCTTAGTTAAGGAAGTGAACATCTCTCTCCAAGATCTATCTACTTATATCCTTCCTTCTTCCTAGTCCCCTGAGGACATTTGGAGAAGAGAGATCTTTCCTTTTGAATAAGTTGTTCTAGATTTCTGTGAGGTTCTTTGGTCATGTTATATAATGTGTTCGGCTTTCTTTAGTTGCTCTTTTTCATTTCCTTTGGGTACAGTCTTAAAAATAAATCCAACTTCATTTGACCTTTGAAAACACTTTTTAATATAGCTTAATTTGTATATCTGCTTAAACTTATAAATGTGAAGGCTCATTCCTAATTCCAAAGCAAAATTGTTAAGCTTTGTTATTAATAAAGTGTCAATCAGATTTTCCAAGAACACGTTTGTTATTGTGAAATATATTTCCTTGTAATGCATGGTTGATGTTATGAAAATCAGGACAGCTCTGCGAAAGCCTGGAGTGTTTTTCCGCTGTCAGTTAACATATCGGGAAGGTTTTTGGAGCAAAATATAGGACACAGTTATTTCTCTAGTTCTTGCACTTCATGTGTTATTTTTAAAAGAGTTACATGTAGAAGAATGAGGTAAAAGGGCAATAACTGATATGTCCCCTGCACCTGGTGTGTCCAGATGAATAAGTTTCAAATTTAATAAATTTCCCACCTTGCAATGTTTAACCTATGAAACCAAAACTTAGTTTTAAGTCTAAAGTACTGCTTTATGTAGCCAAGTACTGCATTTAGTAGCTTGCTGGGCCTGTAAAGAGAAACATTTGAGTTCAAATCTGACCTCAGACACCTCCTAGTTGTGTGTACCTGGACAAGTCACTTAGCCCTGTTTGCCTCAGTTTTCTAATCTGTAAAATGAGCTGTAGAAGAAAATGACAAGCCACTCTAGTTTATTTGCCTGGAAAATCCCAAATGGCTTCACAGAGTGAAAGGCAACTGAAAAATGCTTAGGCAAATCCCTTCTCCTATGCATTTTTATCTCTCTATAGCAAATTCTTCTATTGGTTAATCATGCCTGCTAAAGATAACAAGGTTGTGGATTGTATCCCCCTGTGGACTAGTTAGTGTCTAACTGTTCCATGTCTAGGAACTGTAGTATTTAACTCACTGGGCAACAGTTGCATCCTCTTTCTTACAAAGAGAACTTGACATGAGTGAAATGAGGCAATGCAAATCCTCACCATTCCTTATGAAAACAGTTCAGAGCGGGTTCAAATTTGGCCTCAGACACTTCCTAGCTGTGTGACCTTGGGTATGTCACTTAACCCCAGTTGACTCTTCTGCTTTGGAACCAATAATTACCATTAAATCTAAGATGGAAGGCAAGGACTTAAAAAAAAAGTTCAGAGAATATAGCTTACTGATGGTGGCTCAATAATGCCTTTTTATTAAAAAAAAAAGACATACAAAGTGTGCAAGGATCAATTAAATCAATAGTTTCTAGCTGACAGCACTTCTGTGCTGTAAAGTTTTTTGAAGATGCGAGTTAAGCCTAAAGATATAGCAGATAAATAAAAATCAGCCAAAAAACACATTTATTAATCACCTACTATCTGCCAAAGACTATATACTAGACACTGGTGATATAGATACAAAAATTGAAATCATGCCTACTGCCAGGAATGAGGGATAAGAAGGAACACAAGTGTATAGACAGACAGATAGATAGAGAGATAGATAGACTGATTGATGGGTAGGTAGGTAGATAGAGAGATACATTGATATAAATACATATGTTTATATATATGCACACAATGTAAATATAAAATGAAAAAGTGACAGATATGCACAAAGTTAATTTTAAGGCTCCGCAGGTAGAACACCACAAGTTGGTTGAAATTAGACACAGCTATGAGGCAGAAAACAGTGTTTGAACTATTTTTGAAAGAAGAGAGGGCATCTAAAAAGGGGAAAGGAAGGGAACAAATATTTATTTGTACCTCCTAGGAACCAAACACTGTGTCAAGTGCTTTACAAATATTATCTAATTTGAATCAGAGGTAAGGAAGGAGAATATTTCAAATAAGTAGAACAACCACAGTATAAATACATGGAGATGGGAGATTAGTATTGTATGTGAGGAAGAAAGAGAAGATCCATTCTTTTGCTTGGATCACACAGTGTGGAAATGGGAACAACATCCAGTGAATTGGAAACACGGGTTGGAATCAGGTTTGAAGGACTTTTTAAAGCTAAAGAGAAGGGTTTATATTTTATACTTGAGACAATAGGAAATCACTGGAATTTATTGATTAGGGGAGTGAGTGGACAGATCTGAGCTTAAGGAAAATTAATTAGGTAACAATGTGCTTTTTAAACTCACCCCTTCCTACCATTCTAATCTAGTTTAACTGGCTCTGGAGTCAGGAAGACTTGAGTTCAAATCCAGACAGAAATTTACTAGCTATGTGACCTCAAGCAAGTCACTTTACCTCTGTTTGTCTCAATTATAAAATGAGAATAATTACAGCATTTATTTTGCCAGGTTGTCGTAAATTAGATAATATATTTTTTAAGTGTTTAGCTCAGTACCTGGAACAAAATAGGAGCTATATAAGTACTTTTCCCATTTCCTACATCTTCTTAAAACTTACTCCTCTATATATACTCTGTGACCCAATGACACTAGCCTTCTTGCTGTTTCTAGCATACTACACTGCATCTCTTGACTCACAGATTTTTTCCTGGCTAAATGTCCCTTATTTCTGCAATTTTATTTCCTCCTCCAAGATTCTCTGACTTCCTGTAAGTCTCATCTAGAGTCTCATCTTGTGCAAAAAGTTTTTTGTGGGCCTCCTCAAGCTCAGAGGCTTTTCTCTGCACCTCTCCCTAAATTACCATGTATATGTTTTATCTGCAGAGTTATTTTAATGTTGTTTCTACCCTTTAGACTGTAAGCTCCCTGAGAGCACAGATTGTTTGTGGATGTGTGTGTGTGTGTGTGTTTTGTCTTTTTGTTTGTGTGTGTCCATAATACTTCAAACAATCCCTGGAACATAGTAGGCACTTAATCAATGCTAGTTGACTAGCATTATAAGAATGGATTGATGTGGGAAGAACTGAGGAATTGACATTCATCTCTGGACAGTTTTATGAATATTATTTAAAAGCCACATTCAGCATTAAAAGGTAAGACAGACATCCATTATAATGTCTTAACACAGCCAGTTTATAAGTTTTTAAAAGTATCTTATTACTAGCCTTGCCAGACAGAAGATGCACAAAGGATGTTGCTGGCTTGTAGAGAAGCATCAGCTGTGAAGCCTTTTGCTACCCTACAGTGCCCTAAAATCTAGCTTGACTCACCGCATGCCAGCTCACTGCACATGATTTGGTGCTCATAGGCAGAGTAGCAGCCCCTGAATTCATCTAATTATAGTCTGAAAGCTAGACATGGTTTCCAAGGGCTCTAGAACTATCCTGTATTGTCAGGTCAGATATATAGAGGATACAAAAAGCCAGCTCAACCTTAGTCATCATAGAAGAGGCACTCTGCACCAATGTTAATTATGAAAATCCTAGAAAGCCAGATACAGTAAAGTCTCTTCTTGATCAATGGGAAAACAATAATGAAAAATAGGAAGAGGTAGAATTATTCAGTTTTTGTTTTATGTTTTTCTCTAATGAGGAGAATCAATGATCTTTAGGTGTCAAAGGATAATTAAGAAATAACCAATAGGGAATGGAAATTTGAGGTAAGCAGGATGATATAAGGAACAGGCATTTGCCACTCACCATAGACCAATTATCTCTTAAACTCTGAAAGAACTTACTGTTGTGACTATTCTTCCTGGTGATCTTTGAGGAATTGTGGCAAATGGAAGTGACAGAGGATTAGATAGCCTAGCATGGTCCTGATCTTCTTAAAGGCCAGTTGAGATTAATACCTGTTGTTTATAGCATTCTGGAATAAATATTCTTTAAAGGAATAGTCTAAAACCGTTTTGGAAAAGTGTTCACTCTAAGCCAGCATGGATTTATTAAGAAGGAGCCCAGCACAGTGTTTGGCACATAGTAGAGCTTTAACAAATACTAGCTGATTGTTTACTTTTATTGATTATTAAATGAATCATTTCAGACTACTTTCATTTCTATTTTTGACAGTTCTACTAAGAATAATAGGTTAGAAGAATGCCATTGTCATTGGGATAGAAAGTTAGCGAGGTGACACGCTGGATAGAATACTGGAGCTAGAATTAAGACAACTTGAATTTAAATCTAGTAACAGACATTTATTCTCTATGTGACCTTGGTCAAGTCAGTCGACTTCATCGCCTTAACTTCTTCATCTATAAAAATGTGGATAATTTTAACACTTAGCACAAAAGAGTTATTTTGAGGATAAAATGAGATTTATAAAATGTTTTGAGAGCCTTAAAGTGCTATATAAATGAAATGGTAGTGAAGAGGATGAGGATGATGATAAAATTTATATATTTGAAAAAATATTGCTGTTGATAAAAATGTGATATTTTGTAAACATTGTAATAAGTTGTGAACCCTCATAAAGGTGGACTTGGAAACTCCTAAGTGCTTTCCTCCTCTCCCCATCCAAACTTTTATTGATGCTAACTAGATAAAGTATCTTATATTTTCTCTCCACTTGCATGCCCAACCATTACCCTAGTTGAAGCCCTCATCAACATTCACCTAGATTATAGGATTATTATGACATTCTCTCCCCTCTCTCTCCCTCTCTCCCTCCTTCCCTCCCTCCCTCTCTCTCTCTGTCTTTCTCTCTGGAACTTTTGAAGTTTATTTTTATTTTTGCAAAACATATTTCCATCTTTGTCATCTTGTGAAAGAAGACGTTGTACATACAAGAATAAATTCATGAAGGAAAATAAAATGAAAAAAATTGTATGTTTTGATCTACATTCAGGCTCCATTAGTTCCTTCTGTGATGCTGGATAGAATTTTTCATCATGAGCACCTTGGAGTTGTATTGGATCCTTGCAATGCTGATAATAGTATAACATTTTTTAATTAGACTCCTGGCTTAGATCTCTTCTCTCTCCAATCCATTTTCCACACAGTTGACAAAATTATCTTCCTTAAGCACAAGTCAGATCATGTCATTTTACTGTTTAAGAATGCTCATTGGCTCCCTATTGAATCTAAAATAAAGTATAAACTTTTTTGTTTGACATTCAAGTGCTTTACAATCTGATTCCAGCCTACTTCTCTGGATTTATTTCACATTACTCAACATAATAGATATCCTAATCAAGCTGAACTAGCTTATTTTCCCTGAATTTGGAATCTCCTGCCTCTATTACTTTGCATAGAATGTCTCCTCTGTATACAATGAATTCTCTCCCTTTAAATTGCCTTGCACATTCTAAAGGTTAAAATTAATGGTTGGACAATGATTATATGAAATTATGTGATTGCCAGTATTTATTATATCTTGAGTCAGAAATTTATTTATAAATATTTACAAATAAAGAGAAAACAATAAAGAAGAGAAATGTGAGGGGGATAGAGAAGTTATCTATCCTATCAGCCTAAATGTTTTGCTCCAGATATGCTTAATCCAGGTAGAGATTAATTAGCTCTTAATCAGGAAGGCTGGTAGTGAGTAACCACCAGGCCTCCTCCAAAATGGAAGCTAGTCTTTCCAGAAGCTAGGAAAAGAATCAGCCTTTTACTCACCCAACAAAGTAATCTAAGAGTCAGAGTCCAAGTAGAAGCTGAGATTGGAGCCCACTATCTGAGCCTTAGACTCTAGTGAAGCTCCCTGAAAGACTATCTAAGACTATCTCCAGAAGACAATCTCTTTAGACTATCTTCTCAAAGACAATCTGCCTTGAAGGAGTTCTGGGGTTGCTTTTTATGGTGACTTCTTTTCCCTTCCCCTTTTCACAGGAGCCAATCACAGTTTCCAAATTGTCTAGCATTGCTCAGGGAGCAGTGTCTGTAGGATCTTGAATTCTCACCTTCTGAAGGTTAAGTTCTCATCACAGTGTCCTGATTTGATTGAATTTCTAAGAGTGGTAATTTTCTAAGTACCTTGCTAGCTTCTCACTAGTACTAAGTAGGGTGTTTAATCTTTTGTTGATTTAATTCAAAAGTAGACAAGGGGGATATAATCCTATCTTCAGTCTAGTGAGGTACTAAGTAGGTGTACTTAAGTTAGTGTTAACTCAGGATAGACAATAGAGTAAAGAATTCTCTTTCACAACATAGATATAGATATAGATATAGATATAGATATAGATATGTGGGTATTTATATATACATATACATATTTGTGTGTATGTAAAACACCTATATATATTAGTATATGTATATTTACATATGTGTATTTATTTAAAATTTTTTTGAGTTCCAAATTCTTTCCCTCCCTCTCCTTGAGAAGATAAACAATATATCAGTTATACATGTGAAATCGTGCAAAACATATTTTCATGTTAGTTATATTGCCAGAAAAAAAGCCAAGAAAAATAAAGTGAGAAAACTATAATTTGCACTCAAGGCTCATCAATTTTTTCTCTGAAGGTGAATAGCATTTTTCATCATGACTCCTTTGGAATTTTCCTGGGTCATTATATTGACCAGATAGCTAAGTCTTTCACAGTTGATCATCATTACAATATGCAGTTAGTGTTTACAATGATCTTCTGGTTCTGCTCACTTCACTTTGTATCAATTCATCTAGGTCTTGCTCATGCCTTTTCTGATACCATCCCCTCTTATTTCTTATATTATTTCATCACAATCATAGGCCACAATTTGTTTAGTCATTTCCCCAACTGATAAGAATCACCTCAATTTCCAATTCTTTTCTGCCACAAGTATTGTTCAGAATTTCCTTTTCTTTGATCAATTTGTGGTACAGAGCTAGTAGTGGTATTTCTGGATCCAAGAATATCAACAGCTATATAGTCCTTTGGGGATAGTTCCAAATCATTCTCCAGAATGCTTAGATGAGTTCACAATTCCATCAGCAGTTCATTAGTATATTTATTTTCCCTCCATTCCATTGTGTTATTTTTGATAGGTGTGAGATGATACCTGAGTTGTTTTATTATTCATTTCTCTAATCAAACGTGATTTAGAGCATTTTTATATGACTATAAATGGCTTTGATTTCTTCTTCTGAAAACTGCCTTCTCATATAACTTGACAATTTGTCAAAGAGGAACGGCTCTCATTTTTATGAATTTGTCTCAGTTGGCTATATATTTGAGAAAACAGGCCTTTATCAGAAAAACTTACGATGAACACTTTCATATTGTTTCATTATCTCTGGCACCTTTTATCAAAATGTAGTTTCTTTTATTATTTTGCTTTTACTTTGTCTGAGATCATGATTGCTACTACCTACTTTAATTAAGCTAATGCAGGATAGATTCTGTTCCAGTTCTTTATTTTAGCTCTGTGTATGTCTTTCTCTTTTAAGTGTGTCTCTTATGAACAACATATTGCTAAATTCTAATTTCTAACCCATGCTTCCTTCCTTTTTTCAAAGCTCAATTCAAGGACTACTTCATCTGGACAATCTTTCCTGATTCCTCTTAGTTGTTGCTACATTTAGCTTCCCTGAGATTATCATGTTTATTTATATTTTTTGACAGATAGTAATAGTAGAATATAAGTACCTTGAGGGTAGAAATTTTTAAAATACATTTCTTGTCCAATAATGTTTGTTGATTGGATGAGTTAGGATGAGATTGAATTCCTTACACCCTTGAGTGTAAAATAAGTGGGTAAAAAAATAAAGGGAAGAATAGCGTGTGTCAATATAAATTCTAATAATAACTACCAAAAGTATAATGGGCTGTTTCATGGGAGTCATAATTTCCTCATCACTGGAGGACTTCCGACCAAAACTTGATAATTATGCCTTAGGGATATTGTAGACAGAATTTATTCTTTGCTTCAAGATTGGAGTAGATGAAACTTGAGTTTGCCTTCCATCTTTGAAATTCGATTGTTGACTTTTCTAGAGGTCAGTTATGTATGTCTCAGAAATTTAAAGTGCCTCTAAATATACCAGAAATTAGTAAATATGCTTTCTGAGCATCTACATAATAGGGGATTGGCCAATGAGGCTCCAATCCAAAAAGCATCAATATTTGGTGATCCTGTTTTTGGAATTATCTAATGATGTACAAATGAGAGGCATTATGATGGATGTGGTATCCAGAAGACTTGAATTCAAATTCAACCTCAGATACTTACCCTTGGCAAATGTGTGACCCTAAGTGAATCTCTTAACCCTTTTGCCACAGTTTTCTCATCAGAAAAAAAGAGGTGACAAATGGCACCTATCTTCCAGGGTTGAGATAATCATTGTAAAGCATAAGGCCTGGAACATAGTAAGCACAATATAAATGTTATTTATTATTGTTATTGAAATTAGTATTATTTTGCAGTTTGACAAAGAAAAAACTTTTAGAGTGACTCCTTACCCAGAACTGAGGATACATTTAAAAGGCCCCAGGGCAGAAAATCTTTCTTTCCTGCTGACCCAGAGGTGAAAGGATGACTGTGAACTCTGGAGGATTATTCAGGGAGACTCATCCCTGGACCATAAATGCATACTTCCTAGGCAAGCTTGTCTTTTTGATGGGTCTGATTCCTGTTTATTTCTTTATTCTTTTTGTACAAAGGCCTTCTGAAATCTCAAATGGTCAGTTTGTATACAGAAGGAAAGAAAAAGAGTAAGTTTCCCTGTTGGGGCTTTTTATGCCCTCTCGGTTTTGACTTAGCAGCTAAACAAAGGGCCTTTTCTTTACCCCACAGGAAGTAGACAGTAAACCATCAGGGAATACCTGTGCATGTTATAAAGTGAAGAACCAGGCATTATCAGAAACAAATTCAGCAAACACACATGTTCCCAGTAACTAAACAGTCTGGTCTCCCATTACAACTGAATTGATTGCCACCATATCCGTGCAATATGTTTCCTAGAGCAACTCCTCAGGCTTTCATTCAGAGGCTGTTCAGTTTTAGTTACCAAAAAAAAAAATCTAACAGACTTATTTGGTTTCCTAGTCTCTGTCATATTAAAAAGGGGGTAAGGCCACATAGGATTGGGAATGAGACCCAGACTCTAGTCTTTGTGTAAATTTGGGCAAATCAGCTAATCTTCCAGAACCTCAGTTTGCTTCCCTAAAATGGACAAGAACCAACATTTAGCCTCACAAATGCAAAGCAAAAGTCAATAGGTCCAGTATTGCTAAATTCCTCCTTGAAGTACGTTCCAGGATAATTGGTGTGGACCTGGCCCTAGGTCCCAAGAATATGATGAGAGTTGAAAGAAACTTGCCCCACCAGAACTAGATATAAGGAGGTCCTGAGGGAATTTTTACTGAGGAGTAAAGTTGTTGAATTAAACAAAAAATTTTGACATGAGGTTATTTTCTAAGGGTTCTGGCTAAGCACAGCTATGGGGCCTGACTAATGGATGTCTTGAGTGTAAAGCATCTCATAAGACTGTAAAAGCACTCCTTTTGAGGAAGAAGTCTCAGTAGGAAGATAACTCAGGACAGAAGGAGTAGCCTAGCAGCAGCTTAGCAGCAGAAGACAGTGGGGGGTTTTCAGAGAAGCAATTGGCAACTTCAAAGACATAGAGAAACAGCAGCTACAAAGGAGAAGTGGAAAATGCCAGAATCAGCAATGCCCTGTCAGTTGACATGAGAGATTTTCCGGAAGGGATGCCACCCTGGAATCACAAGTTACTTGAGCATATTCATCTCCCTCAAACAACATGGAAATCTATAGGAGACTGTTTTGTGTGTTGAAGTTTTCTTTGTTTACTTTTCTGTTCTTACTTAATTAGAAAATTTATTATGTGAGTTATAGTTCTGAGTGTTTTGGAGAAAACGCACTGGAAACTTGAATTGTATTCCCATAATTTTGATCACCCCAAACACCCTATCATGAAACTGGTAGAATGTTATCACTTATCTAGACAGAGAATTTAGGAATAAATGATTTCCAAGGCCTGTTTCAACTCTAACATGCTGTAAAACTAAATGATAAACTTCTTGAGAACCCAGGACCATGTTCATATTTCTTCGGTGTCCCAATAGCATTTGACTCAGACCTGGAAAATTCATTTTAGGTCAATTTTAAACTTCTTTTAGTTTTAATTAGGCATGTGCTATGAAAAAAACATTATACTTAGGTGTTGGAGGCTCAAGGACATGAAGTATAATGACTGTCCTCAAGAAATGATAATTATAATCTAATAAAAGAGATGTGACATGTCCAGAAATTAGTAAAATATGAGAGAATATCATAAGAGCCAAAAAGAAATACAAATAAAATCTAAAGACATCTGAGGAGGAAGAGATCACTTTCATTTGGGTTGGAGGTAAGTCTTCATGGCAGAAAGAATCCATTCCAGGAATATCAGGGGATTTATACTAGACAGAAGAGGACAGGACAAGTTAGGGGAATGGAATAGTACAGTGAGATATTTAATAGAAATAAAGAAGTACTTATTCATTGATTGATGAGGAAAAATTTATATCTTTGAAAGTTCTTTCTCCAGATGGCCATTAGTCATCATTGTATTCATAAACTCCTTCCAGCTTTTCCACCCATTAAATGAATACAAAATAGTGGAATTCCCTTCTGAAAAAAGTTTTATATGTTGACAAATACATAAAGGGGGCCTGAAAAAAGTTAAATTGCATCATAACTATAAAAAGCTGTTTAAGAAAAGTAGATTCACAAACATGTTTAGTAATGGAAACAGAAACTGCCTACCCTTAATTACCCTGACACAGTCACTTAAAGTTCAGCTGTGCTGGATAAAACAAACAGCACACAACATGAGAACTCTATCCATATAAAATTAGAATAAGAATCACCATTTGAAACTAAATTGTTTCCAATAATTTAGAAGGGCAGCTATGTGGCACAATGGATAGAATACTAGGCCTGGGGATGGGGAGATCTGAGTTCAAATTTGACCTCACTTAATTGCTTTGGGATACTGAGTAAGGCATTGTTTGCCTCAGTTTCCTCGTCTGTAAAATGAACTGGAGAAGGAAATGGAAAACCCCAAACGGAGCCACAAGGAGATAGACATGATTGAAATGGCACAACAACATAGAATTTAGGAATTGGGGGCATCTATCTTGGCAGGAAGCATCCACCCTAAACTTCCTCCCTAACTGGCAGGGAGGGGCCCTCTCGACCCCTCCCTCAAGAGAATGGAGAAACTGACAAGAGAAACCCTCCAGCCAAACCTAAACATTTCTTACTGGCCCTAGTTTCCTCCCTGTATTCTCTGTCTCAAGCCTCTGGGAATAAACCTGTTTGAGCTGCCCTCTCCGATATACCCCATTTCCCTTATCTCCTATATACCTTCCGGTACCTTCATTCCTCCTTCAATAACCTTATAATCACCTAATATCCCCTTTATCCTTCCTCACACCCAAATTGCCTTCGTTGACCCACTCAGATTACCTTATTTACTTCTTGATAACACAGAGAACTAAGAATTCCCTTTCACAATTCCTTACAAAAAGTTTTGCTGTACAATAGCTATGGCCTAGTCCAATGTGCAGTAAATGGAAATTAGTTTATAATTCTTAAATTATTAATAAGTGTTTTTTATCTTCATAGAAACTATTAAATGTGTAGTAGTCCAAGCTTATTATACAGTCAAGACTTCAAATAACATTATTGTTAAAATTGAAAAAAAGCAAACAATCCTACTTAGGAAATGGAGGAAAGAGAAGAGGAAAAAATCAGTATATAACTTCTACTATGTTCCAAGGATTATACTAAACACTTTTTACAAATGGTATCTCATTTGATTCTCCCCCAAACCCTTCATGCTAGGTCCTATTATGAATTCTACTTTCTTGTTCCAGAAACGGAGGTAAACAGAGGTTAAATGCCTTGCCCAGGGTCAGATGGCTAATAGGTGTCCAAAGTCACATTTGAACTCAAAGCTTCCTGCCTCTAGGCTCAATTCTCTTCCCATTGCACCATGAATTGCCTCTCTAGGAAGTCTCTGTGCAATACTATATTGTCATATAAAGTCCCCATGTTAAAAGAGCCATTTTTGTTATTGAGTCGTATCCTACTCTTCATGACCCCATTTGGGTTTTCTTGGCAAAGATACTGAGTAATTTGTCATTTCCTTCTCCAGCTCATTTTATATATGAAGAAACTGAGGCAAACAAGGTTTAGTGACTTGCCCGGAGTCCCACAGCTAATTAGTATCTGAGGCCAGATTTAACTCATGAACACAAATCTTCCTGATTCCAAGCAAAATGCGTTATCCATTGAACCATCTAGCTGCCCAGATTAGATTGAGAAGAACAAAACCCAATTATATATTCTGTGGGATTTCTCTCTGAGCAATACCCAATTAGATATTCTATGGCTTTTCTCTAAGCAAAAGTGGAAAGAATAGAATTCTTTCAAATTTTTGTGGGCATTTACACTCACACATTTTTGCATCTTTTTCTACTCCAAAACCAGCTCAATGTGTCTTTTCTGACATGCCTTAGTGTTTAATTGGTGCTGTCAGAAATGCTACCAAGCAAATGCATTTAATGTCTTTGGGAAAGGAAGTTATGGGTTAAGGTTTCTGCCAGATTCAATCTTTGTTTTGGCATGGCTTGAAAATGTGTGTTGTGGCCATCTGTCTAGAATTGACTGGGTGGAACAAGCAAGCTCTCCCTTCTGAGACAGGGTTGATCACTGCTTGGTACGGCATTTCATTGGAGAAAAATGACAGGAAAAAAAAACAAAAAACAACCCATAGCTACAGGCATGCACTTATTGAACTATGTTGTTACAAACTGATGATATCAATGCATTACTTTGAATAATGCCTTTATCATGTATATGCATTTTTATACAAATAATGTATTTTATCATAGCTAGAGACAAAATGCCCACTTAATATTTATAACTGCAAAGAATAAATAAATTTATTAGCATCTGTCAAAGTCAATAATTTGTTTTTAATAAGATTTTGTGTTCATTAAATCTGTTCATTTCCATTAGTAAATGAAAATGCATTTGACTTTACAAATACATATTTGTATTCCATACTTTGAATTTTATCTCATTAACCCCAACTCAGTCAATATTTTCATGCACAAATACCTATTATCAAGGCACAAAGTTTTAAACTAATCTATAATGATCATTCAAATAAAATTATAAAACATAAGCTATCTAACATCTAAGCTACTTAAGATAACCTGTTTCACATTAATATATGAAGTTTTGCAGAATTATATAGATTCATTCAAATAAATTAACAAATATTTACTAATTACCTGAAAATGCAGTTTTTTGCTAGAAGACATACAAAACTCAAATAAGATACAGTCTTTGGCTTTGGGGAGTTTATGTTCTAATGGAGAGATTCAAACAAGTTTGAGTTAAATTCACTAGAAAATTTTAGAAATAAAGTGTTATGTATAATCTGTGAGAGAGGAATTACCACTAGTTGGATTAATGTTTGAAATTCATTTGATAACTCCACTTTTAACATCACTCACTTTTTTTATCACCCTTTTTGTCTCAGTTACTAATATCTAGTACTAGTTTCTTCATATCCTAACGTGAAATTTATTTCAAACATACTGTTCCTTAAACACCTAGAGGCAGCTATAGTAGATGGAATGTGCTTCCAAGTCAGGAGGACCTGAGTTCAAATACAACCTCAAACTTTGATTAGTTGTGTGATCCTGGAAAGGCTGCTTTGCCTTGAAGGCAGTTAGGTGGTACAGTGGATAGAGTACTGGGCCTGAAGTCAGGAAGTTTTATTGTTGTTCAGTCATTTCAGTCATGTCCACCTCTTTGTGATCCATTTTAGGATTTTTCTTGGCAAAGATACCAGAGTGGTTTGCCATTTCCTTTTCCAGCTCATTTTATAAAGAAACTGAGGCAAACAGGGTTAAGTGACTTGACCAGCATAACACAACTAGCGTCTAAGGTTGGATTTGAACTCATGTCTTCCTGACTCCAGGAATAGCACTCTATCTACTGTGTCACCTAGACTTCCAGAGGCAGGAAGATCTGACTTAAAATGCAGTTTTAGATACTTAATACCAGGGGGACCCTGGGCAAGTCACTTACCCTCAATTTGTCTTAATCTACTAGAGAAGGAAATGACAAACCACTCCAGTAGCTTTGTCAAAAAAAAAAAGCAACAACAACAACAACAAAAAAAAAACAATCAAAACCCAAATGAGGGGCAGATAGGTGGTTTAGTAGATTGAAAGCCAGGCCAAGAGGAGGGAGGTCCTAAATCTGGTCTAAATCTGACACAGTATTGATTCCAAGACGGAAAGTAAGGGTTCTAAAAAAATAAAAAAAATAAAAATTAACAACCTGGGCAGATCCGTAGGACTTCACCCAAGAGATTCCTCCATCTCTGCCTTCTTTCAATATGGAAGGGATAGTGGGTTCACTTAGTCTATGCCAAGAGAATAAAACTGGGCCAGATCTTTCTAACATAGAAAACCTTTGCCATTAGTCCTTTTTGTAAACTCTATTTGGACAAAGGCCAACCTAAATTAGTTCAGAGAGCCTCTTCAGCAACAAGGTTTGCCTCAAGGTAATGATTTTTTTTTTTTTTTTTTTTTTTTTGCTGTATCCGATTTAAGACCTTTTCCTTAAAGGAGCTGTCTTCTGCTTCACTGTAAAGGTGGCACACAAATCAATGTGAATGTAAATCCTCAAAAGTAATTACTTTTTTTATGGTATGGTAAGTCATATTGTAGCCCTCCAAGAATAAAGCCCCCATTTATGATATTGCTTATATGGAAAATGGGACACTGAAGCCTCTCTTTTTGAATACATTTATCTAACCCAAGGATATTTAAGTAAATAGCATTTTCAAGAATTTCTTGGGTTATATGTAGTTTGTCATGACCTACTCAGATACATGATCTCATATATTTTGTATCAACTTCAATGATGTGGATAAAATCACTTCCTCCAACCCAGTTTGATTCCCGTCTATTTCTTCCCATAAATTTACCACAACCAGATCTGTCCAACTGACTGGTGACCTTTCTTGTTCTTTTCTAATCTTGTGAAGGTACCAAAGGAGGATTAAGGCTCTAAATGTGATATTCTTCACTCTCAGAGCATAAAACCAACCCATCTTTTCCTCCCATTACATAGTTCTTTCATCCTATCTCTTAATCCCATTCTTTTGGGTTAGCCCTAATCACTCCTTATTTTTATCCTGACTAAATTCTTTCTGACTGACTTCTTCAACCTGCCCCAGGTAAGTAATTTCTGGGATGACCATATCATCCTATAAAATCTAATCAACCTTCAGCCTCTCTTATTGGATGGTGGGATCATAAACTCCAAACCTCCATTAAGGGAAACAACTCAGTTAGGATATCTCCTTATTCTGACCTGGTTGCTCTCTCTCCTTTGGGACTTCTCTGTCTGACTTCATCATGTCCCCAACCTTCTCCTCCTCCCACTTGCCTTCTTTACAGCTTCCTTTTGTGTATTGTCTTTCTCCCATTATATTGTAGATTGTAATCCCATTGAAGGCAGGACTGTCTTGTTTCTTTTTTTTTTTTTCTTATTTGTGTCCCCAGTGCCTGACACTGTACATGGTATGTAAAAGGTGCTTAATAAATATTTATTGACTAATGACTTTAACCATGTATTTCTCTCATGGCCTCTGTGTGATATTCAATCTAAATTCTTAGTATTTGTTTAAGCTATGTCCCTGGCATGTAAGAATAAGTGTATATTGCATCTTCATAAAAAGGCATCTAGGTCTTTTCTTGTTTCCTACAATATGTGGCTTCATATTGGTGATAATCTGTAGAGTTAAGTAGTCCCTTCTGAATTTTCTAAGTTGGATATTTATACACCTTTAAAAAAATTTTCATCAACCACATCAGAAATTAATACTTTTTAACATCTCTTAGAAGTGCCCTTTGCCTAATGTTGTGAACAGGTAATTTAATTATATACTTTTAAAATTTAATTCAATTATGTACTTTGTTCATTTGGAGAAACCATCAAGATATTTGAGAAGATAACTCCCAAAGGAAATAAAATATGGGATTTCTTATTTTGGAGTAGTGTCTATCATAATTTATAGCTCTCGAATGCCATTCTATTTTCTCCATTTGTTGTCATAACCAAGGCTACCCGTTGACTATGTGCTCTTGTAACAGAATTTCTTTAGACCTTAGTTTTCTCACTTGTAAAAAGAAGTTTAAGTAAATCATTTTTAGAATCCTTAAAACTCTAAGTTCTTTGATCTATGACTTAATTTTTTTCATATCTGTAAATTGAGTTAGTTGGAGTTTTATCTTGTTGTTTGCTATACCAGTAGTTCTTGACATTTCGTATCTTGATTTTGAAGTGTGGATGTTTTTAAAGTAGAAAAAAAAAAGGGATTCATGCTTCACATTGTATAAGGTCGCCAGTGTACAAATCATAGGATATTTGTTACATCGATATATATCCAAACATTTAATTTCTTTGCTGAAAGATGAGGAAACTTCTTGGGGCCCCAGAATAAATTTTTTCATAGGAAATAGAGGATGGGACTGTATCTAGTTGATTAAAGTTGAAACAAAATATAACAATGACCAGACAATTGAGCAGACCCTTAAAACAAGGTCACTATAGTCAAAACAAAAAGGAAACTAAACCACATGTAAATAACTTGAAAATTAAAAAAGAAAACAAAACAAAACCAGAGAATGCCTTTTTTTGTCCTCTCCTTTTTGTTATTAAGGGCTGTATAAAGGAGGCAGCTAGGTGGCTCAGTAGACTGAGAGCCAGGCATAGAGACAGGAGGTCCTGGGTTGAAATCTGGTCTCAGACACGTTCCAGCTATGTGACCCTGGGCAAATGACTTAACCTACATTGCTTAGCCTTTATCACTCTTCTGCCTTGGAACCAATACACAATATTGATTCAGAAAGGGAAGGGAAGGGTTTAAAAAAAGACTAAATGTAAACAATTTATAATTTTTCCTATCATAAGTGAGAAAATTGAGGATCAGGAAAGCAAAAGAATGTTCTAAGATGATTCAGAGGCATATGACCAGCCCCTGTGTACATCTTCTGACATCTTTAAGGAAGTAGCAGTTTGAGTTTACAAATGGAAAGTTTCAAGTTGTACAGCTGCATCTAGTTGGGCATTAAAATTCTCTCCTTGTTCCTGTGACAAAGATTGTAACAAGAACAGAAAATAGCACAATATTAATTCATTCACATGACAATGATTGTAATAAGAATAGAAAACTATGTAACAACCATTCTCATTACCATCAAAATCTTGCAGTCCTGTCTTTCTTTGAGGTTGTTCCTTGTGAAGGCGGAGACTATACTTATGAGAGATGCCTACTTTGTCAGTAGATATCCAAGCATGGAGGGGAAAAAATCCCCCCTCCTCTTTGTGCTTAGCCCATCTCATTCCATTTTGCACCATGTCAGCTATATTGTAGTTTGGGAAGACTTTAATTTCTGAGATGCTCAAAGAACATTTCCAAGATTTCTTTCACCTGAAATCTAGGAATTTACTTTAAAGAAAAGAGTTAGCTTTTTCTTTTATCCAAGGGCACTGATTTTTCTTCCTTACTGAGAAGAAAGCCAAGGAAGTTATTTATAAACAACAAACCCTTAAACACCTCCCCTCCTAAAAAACCTCAAGATGCTCATTGCAGTAACCCAGCTTCAGCATCTATTTTTAATCTGGAGAATTGTGGCACTGACAGCTATCCATCACAAAGACAGGTAGTTAATAATGACAACTCACATTTATGCGATGCTTTAGATGTTAACAGAGTTTTTCCTCACAACAAACTTTTAAGTAGGTAGTTTCAGTATTATTCCCTGCCTCCTTAGCAGCCATTGTTACTGAGCTATTAAAGTTTACCCAGGAAAGCATCAGGAATCAAAGTCTTTGCCACTGTCAGATGGTTCAATATCATAAATAGGTATGCTTCTAACCATGTAAATATCATTAGGGAAGAGTCCTTACTGTCTGCTTGGCCAACATACCCAAAGGACCACTAGGCATTTCTATTTAACTCTAGTGGAAACCTCAGCTATGTGGTTTTTTTCTGCTATTGGAATGTGGGTTCCTTAAGAGTAGGAACTATCCTACTTGTCTATTTATATTCTTATCTCCATTCATTCATCCACATTTTAAGATGATGAAATTGAGATAAAAAATAATAAATAATAATAAAATCATAGCATCTTAGATTTAGATCCAAAAGGGTTGTTAGAGGCCACACTCTCCTTTTATACATTGATAAATTGAGGCTGTATTATGGAGAAATCAAGAAAGTTCCAAAGAAATCTTTGCTTCTTGTTTCATCGAGTGAATCACAGAAAATCGTATCCAAGTCCCCAAAGAGATTGGAGATCTTGTCTCCTGAGGAACTTGTTTCAGGGTCAAGAAGCAACAGTTTGACCCAAACAGAGAACAGCTAATAATTCAGAAAGAATACAACAAAGTTGCATATTATCGCCTTGTTAATTTAACTTATATACACAATATACATCATGAGAAATGCTAGGCTGGACAAATCAAATGCCAGAGTTAAAGTTGCCAGGAGAATTATCAACTGCCTTACATATGCAGACAATACCACCTTAGAGGCTGAAAGTGGAGAATTAAGAAATCTTTAATGAGGGTGAAAGAGGAGAACATAAAAGGTGGCTTGATGTTTAATATTAAAAAAATTATGGTATCTAATCAAATAGAGGGAGAAGAAATGTAAGCATTGTCAGATTTTATATTCTTTGGTTAAAAGATCATTGTAGATAGTGACTGCAGCCATGAAATTATAAGTCCCTTGCTCCTTGATCTGGACAGCATCCTAAAAGCAGAGATATCACCTTTCCAGCAAAAGCCTATATATTAAAAGCTATTGTTTTTCCGAAAGTAATATATGGCTTAGAGAGTTGGATTATCAAGAAAGTTGAGTGCTACAGGAACATTTTTTCATTGTGGCACAGAAGAAGACTTTTGGGAGTCCCTTGTACTGAAGTGAGATCAAATCAGTCAATATTTAAAGGAATTGAGTGTTCATTGAAATGACAAATACTAAAGATGAAGCTTAAATACACTGACCATATAATGAGAAGATAGGTTGTTGTTCTTTAGTTGTTTTTAGTCATTTCTGACTTCTTTGTGACTTTGTGGTTGACATGTCCTTCAGCTCATTTTACACATGAGGAAACTGAGGCAAATAGGGTTAAGTAACTTGCCCAGGGTCATGAATTTCAGTCAGTGTCTGAGGCTAGATGTGAAATCAATTCTTCCTGGCTTCAGATCCAGTACTATCTACTGCACTACCTAGTTGATAAGACTCATTGGAAAAGACTGATGCTGAGAAAGATTGACAGCAAAAGAAAAAAGGTGATGTCAGAGGATGAGATAAATACATAGTGATGTGGAAGCCACAAATGTGAACTTGGACAGACTTTGGAAGATAGTGCAGGACAGAAGGACCTAGAATGCTATATCCAAGAAATCATATGACTGAACATATTGAGACTGAACATATTGAGACTCAAAGGTATTAGGAAAGCTAAATGACATAATATATATATTGAACCAGCAAGACCTGAGATCAAAACCAGCCTCAGTCACTTATTGGCTTTGTGACCCTGAGCAAATTGTTTAATCTCCTTGTTTCAGGTTCCTTACCTGTAAAATGGGAATAATAATAGTACTTCTTGCCTCCCAGGATTGCATGAGGAAAAAAAATGAGAACATTAAAAAAGCACTTACATCGTACCTGGCACATTGTAGGCACTTAATAAATGTTTATTTCCTTCTATATAAGTGACTTGTCATGACTACACAGATAGAAAATATGAAGCTAGGTTTTTCTTCTTCCAAATCCAACACTTTATTCACTCTGCAACAGTAGCTTTATACAGAAGTGTTTATTGTGAAATGGTGCCATAAAAAAAGTAGAGTCAAGGCCAATAAAACTCTAAATAACTCTAAGATTCAAGATATGACCACACATTTTCTTATTCCATTCCATTTCTTATTCCATTCTTATTCCATACAGTATTTTTATCTACTACATTACTCTTCCTCTGTAGATGTGTATACATATGTATACATGTACACACACATAAATGTATGTACACAATATATGTATATACACACATAGATATGTGTGGGTGTGTATGTATATATATATATATACACACACATACACATACACACACATACACATGGAATGAGATGGGAACTAGTTTTGTCTTTTATCTCTATTTACTAATTGTTTTTCCCGCCATATTGGTATGTGTTGCCTTGATACAAAATGTACTTCCCACCTAATACTCAAATAAATTTAGGGAATGGACACCCCATAAAATAACTAAACAAAACTGCCTAATTGAGTGATTGTAAGGGATAGTACCTCTCCTTTTCTCCTTTTGTGATTTACCATTCGTTAGCAGAAAAAGATGGGCAATGTAACTTGAATAGAGCAATACACCATTGTCTTTGACCAGAGTTTTGTTGCCTTTTACTGTTGCCATTATCTTCAATTGGTGGTTATTGTGTATATTACTCTTTTGGCTCTTCTTCCTTCAAGTGGAATCATTTTCTACAAATGTTCCCACATTTCTCTGAATTCTTTACAGCCATTGTTCCTTTTATTCCATTTACAATGCCAGTTTGTTTAGCCACTCCTCAGTTGTTAGGTAGATAATTTGATTCTATCCTATTTTAATAAATAAAGCTACTCTGAATATTTTTAGATATGTAGATATTTATATAGACAGATTATAAATAGACTTTATATTTGGAGAGATGTATTCTATGGAAATATATTATAAATAGATATATTTTTATATAGAGATATACATCTTATATCTATTTATATAAATCTTTCTTACTGTCATTAATCCTTTTTAAAGGGTATTTTCAATTTAAGCTAGTACCAGAATCTCTAAGTCAAAGATTACGAACAGTTTAGTAACTTTTCTTACCAATATCTTTGCCAAAAAAAACCCCAACAAACTCCATGAACAACACTGGTGGGATATAGTCTATGTTGTCACAAAGAGTCAGACACTACTGAACAAAAGAGAAAAAAAAACCCTAATACTAATTTTTTAAACTCATTTTAAATAAATAGCTTATTATTTAAATATTAAATCAAACATATGATATCAATTTATATAGTTCCTCTAATTTTGAATTATACAGTGCATTCATATCTGCTCATCTTGTGCTACTCTCATCTTTTTCTACCCCAAAAGAGAGTGCACATAGTGGACCAGAAGTCTTTATTGATTTCACCTGACATCATGAGGCAATCACTTTAATAGATTACTTCTTATCTTTTATTCTTGCCATAAGATCAGTTCATGTTATATTTTACTAATATATTCTTCTGATGACATCCTTAACTGCTGTTATTAAGGTCTTTATTTTTATATGATGCAGCTAATTCATATCCAAGTGCCTACACAAAATCCTACTCTGACTCTGATTATTGATATGAAAGTGACCCTGGGCTTTTAAAGGTAGTCCTTTAAGTGGAAGATGTAGAGGATGAACTTAGGCAGGTTTTGCCATGTTGGAAAGGCATTTAATGTTACCTTGATAGCTTCCAGAGTTGTTTGTTTGTTTGTTTGTTTGTTTGTTTGTTTGTTTGTTTGTTTGTTTGTTTTAGGAGCAGCTTAGCTGAGGATAAAGAGGAGTCAGTAGGCTGGCTCCTATCCATTCTCAAGCTGATTATTAAATTTTCAGTGTGAAAATTAACACTTTAGGAATTTGGAAACATTAGAGATTTGGGCTTGAGTTATTGTTTTGTTGCTTAAGAAAATAATAGAGAATGTTAATAATGTAGCTTAAACTTAAAAGTGTGTATTTGGGAACTCCTTTGGAGAGCCAATTTTTAAACATTTTACCACATACCCCTTGATAGAGGGCTAGTTTTGGAAGAAACAAGATCATTCAAGTCTTTCCTCTAATTCATACTAGCCATGTGATTATGGAAAAGTTATTTCTTCTCTCATTGTTCCAAAGCAACTTTCCTAGGTTGTATAGTTGCTGAAGTATATCTAAAGTAGGAAGTATCCATTCTGATAGTGATGAGATCATAGGTCCATACCAAGAAAAAATATTTATATATGTGTAGTATTTGTTAAAATGAAATAAAATAATCAAGTTATTATTAATAATTAATCTTAATATAGTATATTCATATTGGACTCTTAATGTTTTTATATCCCCTTTCTCGTTCAAGATTCAAGATGACCTCATTCAATTTAGTAGAGGAAGTAGACCTTATATAGCTTTAAAAGGCATAGTTAGGACAAGTGAATGGAAGTCATCAGGAGACATATTTTGTTTCAATGTAAGAAAGTATTTTCTAACAATTAAAGTAGTCTGAAACTAGATGAGGCTGCCTTGTCAAAAAGTTCTTTGTCACAGAAAGTATTTAAATAGTAACGAATCAGGAGTTCTTAAATTGCAGTCTATGTACCTTAAAAAAAAACAACTCAACAATTATTTCAATATCATTGATTTTCTTTATAATGTTGTATATTTTATTTTATGCATTAAAAATATAATTTTGAGAAGTGTTCCACAGGCTTCAGAAGAATGACAAAGGGTCTAGAATTACACAATAAATGTTAAGAAACTCTGGGCTAGATAATTTCCCGTCAAGTGATCTTGGCATGGGCATTGTACCCCCAAAACTATAGAAGTGTTTCAGGCAAACTATAAGCAGGGAAATTCCTTTGCTCCCTTCTATCCTTGTGACTCCTAACCCCAAACATCTGATAATTCCTACAAGACCCTGAGAGAATTATCCTCCTTGGATTGTCCTTTAGATTTGAGACGGATAGAGAAATACACCTCCTTGATATCATCAAGTTGTATCACAGACATCCATCTGCCCTCTAAACTATGAGATTCACCCCTTATGTCTTCAGACAAACCTTCCTCTTCCCCCTTGCCTCAGTGCATGCCACTCTAGAGTCATGTATTCACCATGGCACAGAGTCATGTCTTCACTTTTGTAAAAGAGTATAAAGACACCAGAATTTATGCTGTTCCACCTAGGAGGCAGTCTTCCATCTAAGGTGTCCTCTTGGCCAGATTCAATATTACCTTCTAAATTAATAAATTTCTCTTTTTATTTTTAAGCTAAGTTTTAGAGTCTTACCTCCTTGCAAAAGCTTCCTTTCCCAAACCCCAGGGGTTTACCTCAAGCTCCTCACAACAATTTGCAATCCTTAAAACATTATAAAATATGAATTATTATACTTTTTTGTCTAGTACTCTGATTTCTTTTGTGTAGGGAATTCTCCAAGGACTGAAGGAATTTCTTATACAATTCAGATCAGTAAATGTTAATATTTTATAATGTGGTTATTATTATTCTTATTTTTAGCATTGATTACCACGTGATATTGGGCATCAGATAAAAAGCCCTAAAAATTTTAACATGCAACTGGAATATTCCATTATTCTAGTGGGGACAAGAGTTATGACAATTATTTTCATGAACCAAAAATTAAAGGCAGCTTGATGCCTGATCAAATCTCATTTAGACTGAAAATTGAATGAATGAATTAATGACTTCCTAAAATATTTTTATTACATTAGTGGTAAAGCAAGGTCTTTTGGCTTCAAGGTCAAAGCCATCACTATTATACCTTGGTAACAACAATTATTTAGCACTTAATATCTACCTATTATAGTAATAGAGTGTTTACTAAAATCCTATTTCCTATAACCATCAAGATTCAATGTGATACAAATGAGGGTCGCATGATGATATTGTGATGTTAGTCTTTTAAAATATTACATATTAAATTATATATTTTTTCATGTGGGAATATTATATTATGAACATGGGCTTGATTCCCTCTGTTTAATCAGAAATCTCCCATCTTAGACCTTGATCTCCTAGATTTAGTATTTGTGGGTTTTAGCTGTATAAATAAAGTTCTAGAGCTAAATTAGTTTGAATAACTGCTATCTTGATGTTACCCAGGCAGGCAAAAGAACAGTGGGTGAATTAGATCATAAGCTCTTGTTACAAAGATGGGAGGGACTTTTTCAATGTCTTATCCAAGTCCCTCAGGTTATAGATGATGAAATAAGATTACTTGTGTGTGTGAGTGTGAGAGAGAGAGAGATAGTGTGTGTGTGTGTGTGTGTGTATGTGTATGTGTGTGTGTGTAAAGAAAGAGAAAAAAGGAGGGAGAAATAGAGACAAAGACAAAATCAAATCTTCCTGACTTAAAGTCTATTTAATACTTTATCCCTTCTATCCACTGGGCCATTTATCTGCCTCAAGGTTATGTTAGTAATAAATTGCAGTGTTAGAATTTGAACCCATGTCTTTTGGCTCTATATACAATTTTCTTTACATTATGCTTCCTCTCAAAGATAGAGTTTATTTGATCAGATAGATATGTATGCCTAAAACAACTAGTATTTTCTGTATAATTTTCTGGATTTTCAGCATAATTTTTAGATTTGGAGAGAAAGAACACAAAGGGTTAAGGAGGAAATGTGACTTAAATTAGGTGAAGAGTATCTGACTGCCATTGTTGAATTTATATCTTAAGCTCCAGAAAAAAACAAAAAACAAAAAACTACATGGAAGGAAGAATTATAATTCCTATCGTGTTATTGGTTGTCTTTGCAAGCTTGTGGAGGGAGAGGTGCTTCAGGACTGGAGAATGACAAAGGTCTCATTTCCTTTAAAAAAAATTTAAAAAGAGATCAGAGTTTACAATTTCAAAATGTGTGCTTAATTTCTATTTTTTACAAAATTCTAAAACAAATGATGAAAGGAATGGATTTGCTTTTTACTGTATTTTTGGAAGAGAAAACATCCAATTGGAGATCTACAGAGTCTTGTAGGTTAATGGAGATAGAATCAATAAATCAACCAATCAATCAACAGCCATTTATAAAGTATTCCTTTAGGCACTTGGAAGAGCAAGGCAGAAATAGAGAAAGTGTGACTTTAAAATGTGTAATGAGAGGCCAAGTTCAAATATAAACATATTTGAATCTTGTGACCATGTTCTTTACATTCTTGGTGGACAGAAAAGCCATGGTACATTTTATAGATTTCTTTACATAATTCATTGTGAGCATTGGTGCTGTCCAAGTCCTGTTTAAAGAAAGAACCCCTTCCCCACCTCACCCCCAAAGTGTGAGAGAATGAAAAGTATAACTATACTGCATTCATTCAAAGAAGAATTTGTTAAAGACATTATGTGGTTAGAATGCTTTAAAGGTGATAGAAGGTATTTAGTGCTTCTCAGTAAGAAAGGCTTCTTTAAAAAGGCCTTCTCAGAAGGAATACTAAGTATTTATTGATTTGATTTGGTTCTAATTTCTTCTTTACTTTGCCCCCTTAAAATATCCATTTCCATTTGATTTCTTGATTTACAAGCAAACTTCTAGGTATTACTGTCTGAAGCACAATGTGTGATGCCCTATGTCACATCTTTGGAGTGGGGATGATTGACTAATATGAGGATGAAGGGTTACAGCATAGGAATCAAACCTGAGTGAGGGAGAAGTGGGGAGAACTAAGAAGAAATAACGTGTAGAAGAATTTGTTTTTATCAGGTGATACAAAGTTTAAGGAGTGAGGTTAGCAATAGTTTTCAAGGTATTTGCTAATGAAAATTTGTTTCTTTTTCTGTTGTAGTTGAATGATCACTCCTTTCTATGTTATGTTGTAAGATTCAGCTGCACATTAATTCCAATTCAGTTCAATTCAACAAACATTTATTAATTGCCTACTCCATACAATACACTGTTAGGCACTGGGATATATTGATAGATAAGATACAATTCCTTATGTCAAAGTCCTTAGTGTTCTAATATGGCAAGGGCTAGAGTAGACCGGGGTGCTAGTAACAGAGTAAAATGAATGCAAAGAAGAAAATGCTATGAACACTTGGTGAAGAAAAGAGAGACTTATAGCTGGAAGCGTCAGGGAACACTTCACAAAAAAGGTATGACTGGAGACAGGTCTTAAAGAAATAGAGGAACTTTAACCAGGGGAACGGAAAAAAAAAAACAGTTCCCCCATGGAAGATGACAACTAATAAAACAAAGATAAAGAGTAATACTATTTATCTGGAGAAGAAAGGTATGAGATAAGGCTTGATTAGATTTTAGAGCACCTTGAATGCTAGAATCAAAAATGGATTCTTTATAACCAGTGGGAAGCCAATAATAATTGCCATGTTAATAGTCAATGTGTAAGACTTTGATTTCTAAGAGGACTACATAGGATTCATTCTTGAAAGCTTCCTTTATAATAAATTTTTATGGTTTATGCCCCAACTAAGGGTCTCCCTTAGGAGGATGAGAATCTGGCTCATACTTTTCAAAAGACTCTCAGCATCTGCCAATAAACAAAGAAACTTTAAACCCAAAACAGATTTATTTAAGGCAGTAAAAGAAATAAAGAAATGGGGCAGGGTAACATTTTGGAATAAGATGAGAATTTTACTTTTAGATATGTTAAACTTTTGGTGTCAGTTGATATACAGGAGCAAGTAGAATGCAGACAATTTGAAAGTATGGTACGAAGTTTTGGAGAGAAGTTGGCAATTAAGATATGGGCTTAAATTATATGCCAGAGAGAAGATAATAAAATTCTTGGAAATGGATGAGATAGTCATGGAAATGGTGAAAGAATTGAGGTATAAATAATGGTTCTTTGCCCTACTGTATGCTAATGTATAGACACATTATGTGAAGACTCTATTTCCCTAAAGAAGCCATGAAAATCTTAAAGTGATACAGGAAGGTGGCGTATTAGAGAAAACTGTTAGGTGATAGTCTGGCCTAGCTTAATGATTCTGTCATTAGCGGAGGGATTGAGGATAAGAAACCTAAGCTTAAGTCTAGTGGCTAGGAGTCCTTTGAAGCACAGTGTGATGTTGCAATAAAATTATTGGCAACCTGAGGAACTACTCCTGGGGAAGTGGTGATGTAATTAGAGAAACTGGAAAAGAAAATGCCACCATAGAATGAGAAAACTCTACTTTCTAATGAAAGTTAATAGTACTGAATTCAAGTATGTAAATATTTTTGTAATTTAAAAAAAGTTGTAGAGCTATGAATAAAACCCAGCTTTCTTGATCTCTCCCTTACCCTAACCAATTAAGATCATGCCAATCATAGGGCAGTTAGGTGTCAGCACCATTCATTAATTTCTTAATGAAATTATTAAAGAAAAGACCATTTTTAAAAGGTTAAAATGGATTTATCAAGTAAATTAAAATAATTGAAAAAATAATACTGATGAACTTTTTGACTACATTCTTAATTCATTCATTTTAAACATTTGATAAATATATGCTGTTTCTTCCCCTTTCCTCCAAATTATGGAATCACTGTATCACATAAAAAAGGCACAAATTTGAAATAAGCAAATTTAGAGTTTAATCTCAGCTTGAATTAGCATCCTAAGGATGATAGTTATAGATTTAGATATGGAAGGAGCCTTAGAGGCCATTGTATGCAATCAACCCATCTTAACAGGTGAGGCAACTGAGTTTGAGAAAGGTGAGATGACTTGTCCATTAGTGACAAAGCTAGTAACTATATGAGGCAGGATTTGAACTCAGATCTTCTGAATCTAAACTTAGTCCGCTCTACCCAAATTAAATTTGGATTACTATTGGAATAGGTGAGTTACAATTTTCCTAGTATTAGTTTGCCCTATGGCAGAATTGGTGAACCTTTTCTGAGTTTGAGTGCCCAGAGTGCAAGTTCAAGCTATCTGTGAGCCTTCCCTACAATCCTCCCATTACTGGAGATTGCTGGGGGAGGAAGTGCTTGCTTTGGGTGGCTGGACAGAGGGGCAGGGCATGCAAAAAAAGTCCTCGGGGAGTTGGAAAGTGGGGGAACAGAGCAGCTCCCAGAGTGCTGGCTCTGCACATATGCCACAGCTTCACCAACGCTGCCCTATGACATTTCCTGCCTAGTACTCTAGTACTCAGCATGGTAGGCATCTCCTTGAACAAAATTATTTCTCCTAAAATCAGTATCTATCAAACAGCTGCCTGCTAATTGACTTCCCCCAAACCCCACCCTACAAAGGTTAGAACATTAATTTGCAATAAAGTTCCACATAATGCAGCAGGGGGTGCTGTCTAAGCAGTCTGAAAAAAGGCAAAGGCCAATTAATGGACAGTTCAAGAGTCTTAATAATTTATTTAATTTCCAAAACATAAATATTTTGTGCAAGACTTGACTTTGAGACCTCTGTGGAGTTTAGCTGATGACCAGATGAGAGTCAAGTCTTACTGTGGGGAAGGGCACTGACAGGACTAAATATAGGCAAAGTAAATAGTTGCCCTAGAGTTCTTTACATGGAGGCAGGAACAGATATGGGGGGAAGGAGAATTGTAAAATTTTTGGTGAGGACCATTTGTTACTATAATGTCTCCATATGGCGGTAAGTAGGTAAGTCCCCCTCCTGGATCACTTTCAAATCTGCTTCCCTTCCCAAAGAATGCCTTTGACCTCATATATGATCTAATCTCTCTAATATCAGTGATTTGTAAAATTAGATGACTAGACTTGCTCTCATCTAAGATCCCTTTCAGCTCTAGGTCTGTAATCCACTTGATATTTCTTGATTCATGACATCTCTTGGTTTTTGTATTTCTCATCATAGTACTTGCCTTATAAGAGCTTAATGAATGCTCTATCTCTCTCTCTTTCTGTCTGACTCTGTCTGTCTGCCTGTCTGTCTTTCTGGCCATTCATCTGTCTTAATCTGTACATTTTATAATGCCAGAAGTGTTTTCTGGGTCAAATAGACATTTATTCTATGGAAAGCCAAGTCATAGATCTTAACAGTGATGAAAAGTGACTTAATACCTTTGGTCCAGTCATTTTCAGATCTTGTTTAAAATACATTCGTGTTTTGTCCTAGCTCTAGCTCAGAGATTTATAGCCATTCAGCATATCAGATTTTGAGGGTTTATCTATGTCTTTTTCCCCCTTCTTTGGTTTGGTATATTTCCTGCCAAATGCATTCTTCTCAGATTTGAAAGTAAGGCTGAAGAGTAAGTGTAAAGGAATGAGAAGACGGCAATATGATACACTGAAAAGAATCAAGACATACATTCAGATCCCTTCTCTAATGCTTGCTACCTACATGATCTTGGGCAAGTCATGTAATCCCCTTGGGCCTCAGTTTCCTCAGCTTTAAAATGAGAGCGTTTATATGAAGTCTTCAAAGGTCTCTTTCAATTCTAATTCTATGAATCTAGAATCCTGTGACTCAAAAGATAAGGTTATAAGAATCCAGTCTTCATCCCTGACAAAACAAGGAATTGCAAAGGAAAAACCAACACCACTTTAAAGTCCTTCCTAGCTGAAAGATAGTATTCTCAGAACTTATCTCTTCTATGTATAAACTTTACATTGGGGAAGCGGAAGTGAGAATGAAAGAGTTAGTGTACCATAAAATGATTCACTAGTGCAGTGAAAAGAGTGAATAATTTGAACTTAGAGCACCTATATTCAAACCTTGCACTATACTACTTATGACCTGTGTGTGAAAATCCTTTCAGTCTAACCCTCATATCCCATAGTTATAAAATGAGATGAGTGGACTTACTGCCATTTAATGTCCCTTTCAGCTCTTGGTCCTTGATCTTTCTAATGTTTCTTCCTCTGTGACATCTTTTGCATCTGACCTCTGCCTTGATCTCTAAAAGATTCACCATCATTGCTCTAGACCATCCTACACACTGATGCTAAAGTAATTTCCTTATGTTCAAGCCTGACCATGTGAGTCTTCTACTCCACCAACTCTAACCAATCCCTATTACTTAATAGCATTGATGGCGAACTTTTTAGAAACTGTATGCCATGCCCTGCACCCCAGAGACCCTATATCTTGCTCCCTGCGTACCACCCCTTACCCCAGACAGGGGAGAAAGTGCTCCCATTGGGCTGCTGGGCAGGTGAAGTGAGGACATTCCTGGAGAGGAGAAAGGGAGTAGCCTGAGCTCTCTGATCCCCATCCAATTCTGCTGCATGTGAAGAGCTCCTTCTGGGCTGCTAGGTAGAAGGGCAGGTGAAGTGAAAAAATATCCTCATTGCAGTGGAGAAGGGGAAGAGAGCAGTGCCTCCAAACCCTTTTGTCATTCTGATAATGAACTCTATCAAACTATGACTCTCGTGTCCACAGAGAGGGCTCTGTGTGTCCTTTTTGGTACATGTGCCATTTGCAATCACAGCTCTATAGAATAAATTACATACTTCTCTGTTTAGCATTTAATGCCCTACACAGTTTCGTCGCAACTTATCTTCCCACCCTCACCAAATATTACTTTCCCTCCTAAACTCTGTAATTTACTCATAGGACCCTCTCTCTAGTCCTTACACAAGGCACACTGCCCCCTGTTACCATGAACTCTCACTGACTCTTGTCCATCCCAGGTCTTCATTCTCCCCTACTCTCATGTGAGAGTCCTTCTCTACTTTGAAGTTGTAAGTCATCTTCTGCATGAAGCCCTTCTGGATTCCCAGTTGCTAATGCCCTTCCTTCCCAAACACCTTGTATTTAACTACTTTATATGTCCTTTTATACTCACATTCTTTTTTGTGTGCTATATGTTTGTATACATATATTTTTCTCTCCAATATAATGCCATTTCCTTGCTGAAGGAGACTATTTCTTGCTTTTTCTTTCTTTCTTTTTCTTTTTTTTTGTACTTTTACCCCTAAAGTATAGCATAGTTCTTAGGACATAGTAAGTGCTTAATGAATTCTCATTGATTATTTTTTTTAAATCTATTCTCAGAGTATTTCAAGAGAAGTTAAAAGGTCAGGGCTGTGGATCTTATGGATATGATGGGCAAAGAATCTTCCTTCCCTTAGGGACCCAAATGTTGAGACCTGGCCATGAAGGGATATTCTTTGGGAGTGGGGAGCAATATTTTCATCTTTTTCTGCTTCATTAGAAAGAATAAGCTAAAGAAAAGGATAACAGATATAAAGAGTATGTAAAATGCACGTGAAAGAGAAATGATAAGTTTTTTTAAGGTAACAGATGTGGATTGAGATACATTGTTTCTACAATAGTTCATCCAGAAAATTTATGCTTGTACACAGATGCCCAAAGCTGTTAACTTTACTCAATTTATATTCTTTGGTGGCAGTAGATCATGAAATGGAGATGTGGTTAAGTGGACAAAATGACAGCTTGGATCCTCTTGACTTTTGAGTTGTAATCCATAGTCTGATGTCTAATCACTAAGGTATTTGGGATAAATTATTTACCTTGCATTAATGACCTTACTTGCTTACTTGTAAGTAGGAGAAAGTTCCAAAGGTTTGCTTTTTACGTATAGAAACATCGGTTTAAGAATTTGAGTGATATATTCAGTTTCTCTATGATTTTTCAGCTAACAAACAAGGCTTTTTTATGGAAGTTCAATGCGGAGGGTTGTTTTTCCAATGTTTTGATATGATAGCATCCTTTGCAATATTTTTTCCTTATTCCAAAACTCTGAACTTCAATGTGATGCTGGGTCAAATCCTAGACACAACAGAATATATCCTAATGAAAAATGCCTACTACTCACTAAATTAACCTTGTTAATATTTTTTGAGTCATGATAGTGACACCACTCCACTCTCTGAATCTATGAAGTCCTCCCAAATTTGCTTTGGTCCTTCCCACATTTTACCAAATTAAACTCCTTAATCTTTTTCTATATCTTCTCATAGCTTCAGTATAATAGCAGGGCATCAAAATTGAGGAAGCCAGAAAATTCTAAAGAAGTGGTGTTCAATCAAAAAACATTAAATATTTTGTATGTATCACATTATGGGTTGATTGTGGTAGTTATAGTGGTAGAAGTAGAAGAAGTGGCCTCTTCTTCCATCATCCATGTGAGGAAAGGGAAAAATACAGAAGGAGAGACAATAGCAAAGTGACTTTTTTTGAAGTAAAAAAGATCTCATTTCAAATTTGACTTCAGACATGTCACTTAACTTTTCTCTTTCCTTCAGATTTCCTTATATGTAAAATGAAGACAACAATAATACTTACCTACTACAGTTGTTATACTGATAGAATGAAACAGTATTTATAAAATACTTTACAAAATATGAAACATTATGCAAATTCTATTAGAAGAATTCTGGCCATAGTCCTGTTTGACAAAACTGTGTCCTCTAAATTATTAAGGTAACTGAAGACTTGCCACAAACCAGGCCACATTAGTAAATTGGGTTCTGTTACAACCACTGATTGGGTTTTCTAAGATTCACAGAAATAAATGGAATAGCACAGGGCCACAGATTGGTCTTACTAGAAATCATTGTGAAGATCAGCTAGACATAGAGGATAGCAAAGCAAATGTCTCTCTTTCATCTAATGATACCAAAAAAAAACCCTGATATCTCACTTGCTAGAAATGCTTCATTAAATATAATACTGTTCACTAGGTCAGACAAACCACAAATTCACCTGAAGTGGACTAAACATTTAAGTACCTTCATTATATACCAATGCACAAAATGGTCCCCATGGATAGAACACTAAGTCTGCAATCAGGAAGACCTAAGTTAATTATGGCCTCAGATACTAGCTATGTAACTTTGGACTAGTGAGTATATATATATATAAATATAAATATATATATATGCATATATATATACACACACACACATAAATATATATACATATATATATGTATGCTTTTTTTAAAAAGTTTACAAAATGAATCCAACCAATAGACCTACTATATCTAAACAGGATAATTTTTAAGATCTGACTTTTGCTATAATTATCATCAGTGAATGTACTTTGCTGAAAGATTTGACAGAAAAATGTAAAAACATTTCAGAATCTATAATTAGAAGCATATGGCCATTGGTATATTAAGAACCATAGGAAGAAAGGTGTAATTAATAAGCATGCCACCAAGTATTTATTAAACATTAACTATATACCAGATACTATGCTAAAAGCTGGAAATCAAAATAATACAACAAAATGAAATATAGTCCCTCCCCTCAAGGAGCTACCATTCTAAGGGACAAAAACAGTACATAAAATGGGGGTGAAAAGTAGGGAGAGGGTTGATGAAAGATATAAGGATGTTATAGAAGCTCCTGGATCCTTCCTCAAAATGGAGGTTCTAAGAGGCATGTAATAATGGATAAAAGAGGACCAGAGTGCTGAAGGAAAAAGATAAATGAGGCATCAAAGAATACTCTTCAGGATAGTCATCAAACACCATTATGATAGAACTCTCAAGGAATTTATCAATGACTCTTGAAACAGAATTAAAATATTATATTTATATATTGCTGGCATATAGGATAGAAAACAAATATCATACCATATGATTAAAGGCACCTGGAGTACCCCAAATAAATTTAAAAAAAGAAAAAGATCTTATACTTGCAAATATATTTATAATAGCTCTTTTTTGGGGGGCAAAGAATTGGAAATTGAAGGGATGCCCATCATGTGGGAAATGGTTAAACAAGTTGTGGTATTTGATTGTAATGTAATACTATTATGTTATAAGAAATGAGCAGATGGTTTCAAAGAAACCTGTGAAGACTTATATTAACTGAAAGTAGAAAAGATGGCAGCATTGTAAAGAAATAGTGATATTTTCATATCAACTGTGAACAACTTTGCTATTCTCTGTAATGCAATGATATAAGACAATTACATGGGATTTATGATGGAAAAAATGCTATCTATCTCCAGAGAAATGACCAATATAATCTTAATACAGACTGAAGAATGCTTTTAAAAACTTTATTATTCTTGTGTTTGTTTTGGTCTGCATTTTCTCTTGTGACATGACTAATGTAGAGCATGAGGGCACATACAAATTATGTCAAATTGCTTGTCTTCTCATAGTGGTGGAGGAAAGGGAGGAAGAAAGAGAATTTGGAATTTAAAAAATTTTTAATGTTAAAAATTTTTGTTTACTTGTAATTAACAAATAAAAATTTAAAAATAGTTATTGGGAAAGGAAAAGTATATTGGATATTCTATATTCCCTTCATTGGTGATTGAAAGCAAAAATAAAAATATTAAAGTGATTCACAGATAAAAAGCAAAGAATCAACCATTTGTTATCTATCAAAAACTTAACTAAAGAGGCCAAAGAATCATAGAGGAAAGAAAAACATTGAGGAGCAGATAAAATATTTGTGATTATCTAAATGGTCACTCAATCAATCAATAAACATTTCTTCAGCACCTATTATAATCTGGCATCAGATACTTCCTAGCTGTGTGACCCTGGGCAAGTCACTTAATCCCCATTGCCTAACCCTTACTACTCTTCTACCTTGGAACCAATACGTGTACGGATTTCCAAGATAGAAGATGAAGGTATTGTTGTTGTTGTTTTTAATCACCTGCTATATGCCAGATATCCTGCTAAGTCCTGTTCAAAAGAAATCCTACACAGAAGAAATAATAGTTGGCACATATGTGAAACAAAAAGCTTCTACTCCGGATAATATAATGAAGTACAGAGCAGTATGCTAAGGAAGATAACTTATTTGCAAAATTGAAAAGTGAAAGATCTGGATAATTACTGGGTCAAACACTGAATAGTAGCTTAGAAATACAGTACTAAGTAATGTTATTTATCAGCTTTCTTTTAGACACAATCTTGGTCCAACATTTATTAAAAGATATCACATATCTACTATCAAAAAAATGAGAATGCAGGTGAACTGTCCAATTAGAGATCAATTTTATAGTCATGTACTTTATATAAAGCATTCACAGTTTATATCATGAATACTTAAATGTATCCATGAATACTTACAGGAAAACAACAAATTGGCCAAGGAGCAAAAATGATGATTTTATGTGATATGATGAGATGAGATGATGAGAATTCCCATGGGTACATGGAGGTGATTATCATTGATTCAGTAATTATTAACAAAGCATTCCAAAAGGACTGTGGCATTTATATACCTTTGTGGATTATCTTGAAGTTTTTGACAAATCATCCACTGTAGCTTATTTATGTATTGAAAATATACAAAATAGACCAAAGGATAGTGAAAACACTAGAGGATTTGATGTGCACATGGAAGACTGTTCTTTAACATATGCCACCAAAACAGTAATGTCAAGAACCAGAGAATCATGTATATGAAACATTGCATCTAAAAAGGAGACATTTTAAGCAAGGCAAAAAGCATATGGGTGAGGGAATGTACTATACGCTGGAGATACGAATATAATAAAAAACAGAGAGCCCCTGCCTTCTAAGATGTTATCTTTTAAGGAAAAAGATAGCCTAGAAATGGAACCTAGAAATAAAGTTACAAAGGGTAGGCATGAAAATATGGGTGAAATATGAAGGATGGCTGGTCTTATAAGTAGCCAGGTGGTATATCCACTCTCTCACTTAGCCAGAAACTGAGTAAGGCTTAGGAATTGGACCTAATTTCATCATTCTAGAAAATTCCAGTATGAAGAAACTCTACCATTTCAACATGTTTTCAGCAACTTTTATAAAACTATGATATAATTTATAAGCTTAAAGAGTTGCTTAGAGTTTGTTGCTCAATAATTTCAGCTTTGTTCAACTCTTTGTGAACACATGTTGGGTTTTCTTGGCTGTGATACTAGAGTGATTTGCCATTTGCCTTGGAATCTGAAACAAACAGGGTTAAATGACTTTCCCAGGATCACATAGCTAGCTAGTGTCTGAGGCTAGATTTGAACTCAGGAAGATGAGTCTTTCTGTCTCCAGATCCTGTTCTCTATCCACTGTGCCACCTACCTGCCTCAGAGAACTGAGAGATATATGATATGTTCACAGGCTCATGGCCTATTAGGGTCAGAGGCAACACTTGAACTCAGGTTTCACTAACTCCAAAAAAGGCTCTTGGTCCCACTAAATCTACTAACTGTTTTTATGGCATGGAACCCTTTGATCAGGTTATAAAGTCTTGGGACCCCTTCTCAGAATAATACACTGAAATTTGAAACAAATTATATAAAAATAAAGTTATCAAAAAAATTTTTTAGTTGGAAGACTGCAGGTTAAAACCCTCTCTACTAAGCCAAAGTACCAGCACATTATAGTGATACTTAATAAATGCCTGTTGACAGATTTAATAATTGGTTGATTTTCCAAGGCCAGACTATAAAGATTGGCAAAAATATCATGAATATGCAAAACCTCCTCAAATCCTGAAATGAACATGTATCTTTTCCTTGATATTTCCAAAGCAAATATTTCCAAATCTACCTTCCAAAGAACTGTACCTGTGACCTTTTGACTCTTTTATGCTTTTCTTGTTCTTAAAATTCAGTCATCTATATCTCAGGGTACAGTTTCTTGTTTGTGGTTACTACTTTTCTTGTCAGTGAGATAAATTTGATCAAATGAGTTATTTGCAAAAAAAACCCTCTTAGAATAATGCCTGGCATACAAAAGGCACTATATAAATGCTTATTCCTTTCTCCTACTTTAATATTCAAGAAAACATAGGATATACAGTCTATAGACTTCATTTTAAGCATGTGGAAACTGAGATCAAATGAAGTAAATTGACTTATTCAAGGCCATACAGCTGGGGAAAGCAAAAATGTGAATTGCACATTGTTCCAGAGCTCTTTCCTGGTTTTGAGTTTGTGTGCCTTTAGGTATTATATCCACATATTCCACTTTAAGATTTCCTTTACTTGGACTTTTTAAGATGTATTTATTTAGAATTATTTTGGTATACCTTTCTAATTTCATTATGCAGGACAATCTTCTGCGATGCTTGCTTATTCCATAACAGATAATGAAGAAAACAGACTAGATAAATATTAACACACTTTTATTCACAATTTAATTTTAGTAAAAAGCTTTCAATGTTATAATGCTATTTTCAGAGAGACTGGCTAACCATTTTTGAAACCCATCACTCCACCAACTAAGAGATTCTTATAGAATCTCTAACTTCCTCTCAAAAAATTGCTACAAACATATGTTAAGTATTTTTTCACTTGTTTCAAATTACATTGGAGCACCTTATTCCTGACCTTTCCTGATGAAAGGAATGAAGATTTAATCATTTCACATACCTTTAACTCATTGCTTTTTTTCCCCAGTAGAGAGGGTTAAGGATAAAGGGCCAGAAGTAAAATATTCTGACCAAGGTTTTTTTCTAAACAGACATTGAAATATGTATAATCTAATCCATTCTGTGTCTGCAAGTAATTTCTTACATTAAGTAGCTCCTAACATTCAAAGCTGTTGGACTGGTTTTTAGTACATTAATAATATCTGTCATGAGATTTAGGGATACAGTGGAACAATTTATTTCCCAGTGGGGTCTTTATCTAAACAAGATCTGTCTTCATAACTTTCTCAATTTAACAAGAATTCTGTTGCAATGTATCAGGATATTCTCTGCCTCTCTATTTTTCCTTTAGGAAAAAAAATAGAGCTCTGTATGTGTGTATGTATATTAGATATACCAATAACATTCAATTTTCAAATGGTATATCTAATAGCTATATGATTGAATCACATGATACATATGTGCAAATGATGCGATCTATAAACTAATTTCTTTGTTCACTACAATTTCAGCTGTCTCAATTGGCATGTACTGACAGCTTGGGAATTTGCTGTGGGATTGTAGCCCAGAAGCAGGTGGCATATTATGAACATTACTTGTTCTAAATTATAGGGCTGGAACAACCTTGGAGAGAGAGTTAATTCTGTTAATTGGGGGATGGGAGTGGTAATTTCCTCTTTCTTCATTAGAAATGATATATTTTTTTTTCTGATGAGCCAAATCTATCTTGGCATTTCCATATCTTGATCACTTTTCTCTGTGATGTTTCATTTCTGTGTTTCATGATATTTCATCCTTGTGTTTCATGATGTTTCATCTTTTATTTGCTCTAAATTATGAGTATTTGTGTAACATTTAAGAACATTGGCAGGGGACAAAAAGTTACTGGGTAAACAGAATCAGTATCATTAAAAAACAATACTTTATAAAGGATGGTGGCCTTACTTTTTTACAAAGTGAGGCTACCAAATAAACTCACTGTTAGTTTTGTTTTTTCCAATGTATGTTATAATTTTGTTTTTGAACATAACACTTTTCAGAAGTACTTTGGACCGTTTGAATTTCAACCTGTTGAGAGTAATTATATTTAGAAACATAGAAGCTAGAATGCAGCCAACTAAATTTCCTAAAAGATTGACACCATCTGGATGAAGCAACACAAATTTCTAAAGAGTTTATATTCCATTAATTCCCATTTACAGACATATGCCACCTGAAATTATTAAACGACTCTTTGAAAAAACATCATGAAATGACCTTGTGATCACAAAGTAGGAGTGGTAGGGGGCAGTTTATTCCTTAAAATTATAGTGCTAACACTCATCAGATTGGCTGAATTGACTAAAAGGGAAAATTACAAATGCTGGAGGGGCTATGTGAAATTATATTTTTTAATGTGCTACTGGTACTATGAACTTATTCAACCATTCTAGAAAGCAATTTGTAACTTTGACCAAAAAAGCTATTAAGCTATGCAACCCTTTGATACCACTACTAGGTGTAGGCCTCAAAGAGATCAAAGAAAAGTACCCTTTATATAGAAAAAAAATTATAGCAGCTTTTTTGTGGTGGGAAAGAATTGAAAACTGATAGAATGCTCATCAACTGGGGAATGGTTGAACAAGTTATGGTGTATGAATATGATAGAATACTATTGTGCTATAAGAAAATATGAAGAGAATGTTTCCAGAAAAACCTGGGAAGACTTGAATATAATAATATATGCTTGATACAACATGAAGTCAGCAGAACAGGGAGAATAATTTAAATGATAACAACAGTATCATAAAGACAGTCAAATTTGAAAGACTTTGGAACTCTGATTAAAATGGTGACCAACCACAATTTTCCAAAGGACTCATGATGATACATAACTTCCAGGTTTAAAACTGAGAGACTCACAGTGCACACCAAAATTTATTTTCTTCTTTTTCTATCTTTTTCTTTTTTGGGGCTGGGGGTTGGGGGATGGACATGGTGATATGGCTAATGCAGGAATTTGTTTTGCATCACTGTATATATTTGTAAAGGGTTGTGGTTTTCTTGCCTTCTCAATGAATGGAGCAGAGGATGGGAATTGGGTGAGAATATTGAGCAGAAAACAAATTTAAATTGAATTTTAAAATGAAGAAGTTGATAGAAACCATCTAATGACTTTGCAGTCATTATCCTCAACTTTTTTCCTGATTTTAACATTGTTGAATACTACCCTTTCCTCTTAGATTCTTTCTGTAAAATTTATTTTTATTAATTAATTATGAAAAATTTTCCTTGGTTACATGATTCGTATTCTTTCCCTCCCCTCCTCTTTCCCCCCTCCCAAAGCCAACACGCAATTCCATTGCATTTTACTTGTGTTATTGATCAAGACCTATTTCTATATTATTGATATTTACACTAGGGTGATCGCTTAGAGTCTGAATCCCCAATCATATCCCCATCAACCCATGTGTTCAAGCGATAGTTTTTCTTCTGTGTTTCTGCTCCCACAGTTCTTTCTCTGGGTGTGGATAGCGTTCTTTCTCTTAAGTCCCTCAGAAAGGTTTTGGATCATTGCATTGCTGCTAGTAGAGAAGTCCATTACAATCGATTGTGCCACAGTGTATCAGTCTCTGTGTACAATGTTCTCCTGGTTCTGCTTCTTTCTGCATCAATTCCTGGAGGTCATTCCGGTTCACATGGAATTCTGGGATTCCTCCAGTTCATTATTCCTTTTAATACAATAGTATTCTTTCACCAACAGATACCACAGTTTGTTTAACCATTCCCCAATTGAAGGGCATCTCTTCATTTTCCAATTTTTTGCCACCACAAAGAGTGCAGCTATAAATATTTTTGTACAAGTCTTCATCCTTGTGTTTCATGATGTTTCATCTTTCATTTGCTCTAAGTTATGAGTATTTGTATAACATTTAAGAACCCTATTATCTGTTTGGGGTACAGACCCAACAGAGGTGTGGTTGGATCAAAGAGTAGGCAGTCTTTTAAAGCCCTTTGCGCATAGTTCCAAATTGCTCTCCAGAATGGTTGGATCAATTCACAACTCCACCAGCAATGCATTAATGTCCCAATTTTGCCATATCCCCTTCAACTTTTATTACTTTCCTTTGCTGTCATGTTAGCCAATCTGCTAGGTGTGAGGTTGTACCTCAGAGTTGTTTTGATTTGCACCCCTTAGATTCTCTTATTTCTCAAGGTTAGGAGACATCACTGTTTCTTGATTTTCCTGTCTTGTTTTAATGTTCCTTTTCATCCATGTCTTTTTGAAATTATGTCTACACTTAGTACTGTGCTTGAATGATAGTTGGAGGTCATCTAATCCAATCCGAGGCCAAAGCACAAATTCTTTTTACAATATGCCTACCAGGTGGTTATTAAATCACTTCATTTAAGTGGAATTCACTGTCTCCCAAAGAAGACCATTTTTCCTTTAGGGCATCTCTAATTGTTAATATTTTTTTTTCTGTTGAACTGGTCTGGTCTTCAGTAGTTCCTAGTTCTATGATCCTAGGTTAAGCAGAACCATTATAGTTTTTTTTCCCCAGGAAAACACTGAAAGTATGTGAAGACAGCAACTATGTTTCCTTTAGGTATTTATATTTGAGATTATAGAATCACAACCATAGAACTGGGAGGTATCTATCTCTATCTATCTCTAAAGCTATTTAATCCTCATTTTATAGATGAGGAAATTAAAGCTCAAAGAGACTATTCTGCAGCTAATCCATTTATGGGATGGCCAGTACCATGGCTGCTCTCTCTTCTGATGGTTCCCTCTACCTAAAGGGTAGTATCTTAGAACTACACCAAATACTGTAGATATGCTTTGGTCAGGTCAGAGGTTCATAGAATTTTTAAAGGAGTAAAAGTCATCTCTTATTTGGATATTATACTTTATTCATGTAGACTAACATTACTTTGGTTTTGTTTTGTTTTGTTTTTTCATTCCCAAGTTATACTTGTCAGACTTATATTGAGTTCATGGTACACTAAAAGCCACATTTTTTTGCCATATGGTACTTTTGAGTTCAGAATGTTAAATTTATTCCCATTCAGGGCTAGAAGTAAATGGGATAGCATAAATGAATACTCTTAAGCCTCAGATGCTAGGATAGTTTTCAATTTCCCTATTCTGTTCTTCAGCTCAAATCCTCCTTGATTCTCACTCTGTTCTAGGAATAATCAGATCTCATGAAGACAGCTCTTACTTTTTTTTTTTTTTAAAGGTAGTTAACGTTTGGGGTTATAAAGGTAAATTTGCATTTTGTTATTGTCTAATGTTTATAAAATGCTTTTATTACTTTATTATATTTTTCCTCAGAAGTCCTATGAAGCTAATATTGTAAGGGTTTTCAACGTCTTTACAGATGAGGAAATTGAGTCCAAAGTAATTTTCTCAAAGTTACTTGATTAGCAGAACTCAAACTCAGGATTCTTGATTTTATAATCTAGTCATTACTTGACACGGATATAATTAATTGGATGAGTACTATTAATTAGTAAGTGCCTCAATTATTAATAAACCAACTTGAGGAGGGGCAGCTGGGTAGCTCAGTGGAGTGAGAGTCAGGCCTAGAGACAGGAGGTCCTAGGTTCAAACCTGGCCTCAGCCACTTCCCAGCTGTGTGACCCTGGGCAAGTCACTTGACCCCCATTGCCCACCCTTACCAATCTTCCACCTATGAGACAATACACCAAAGTACAAGGGTCTAAAAATAAATAAATAAATAAATGAACAAATAAATAAATAAATAAATAAACCAACTTGAGTAAGGATTTAGGTATCCTTATAAAAATTCAGAGCAAGACTTAATCCCAATGTAAATAATCTACTTGTATGATAATTGAATCCAACTGGTATATATATTCTATTTGCTATGGTTTTTTTTTTAATTACAGAAATTCAGCTTTTTATATAACATATTAATTAAAGGATTATAAATCATTTTATTAAGAAAAACAGCCTTATAATTATATTACTTTATCAAACAGGTAAAAAGAACAGTTTCCCAGGGCCCACAGAAGGAACTATGCAGTACTAAAAGAATATAAACAAAAGATTATAGTATATTTGAAAGGAGTATTACAAAATTGGAAGGAAAGAATAGAATTAGCAAGATATAATTGATCTCAACAATTTTCAAACAACTGGGGGCAGGCAGGGTGAAGAAAGTAAATCACATGTGATTATAAAATTTTTATAAAATGGCAATCCTCTTAAATACAACTATTTTTGTGTCACAAATCTCTGCATCATAGACTGATGATAGAGCCACTAGAAGATGAGAGAAAAGGGACTTTTTGAGGGAGGCAAGTTGGCAAGTTCCCACCTTTCTTCTACACAATTTTATATGTATATGGATATACAAACACACACATATATATGTCTGTGTTTGTGTATTCTTTATGCCACAATTTACAAAAATTATCACATTTTCTTATAAATTAGGATATAAACAAAGGGAGATCCTTAGTTATATGGATTTGTTAAGATTATAATAAATATAGATGGATATTGAAAGAAGTATGAATATTTTAATTAAGGCCATGTTGGTAAAATATAAGATGACCAGGAGCCTGCTAAAATCTAATTCAAGTCCCCCGCCATACCTTCTCTCCACCTCTCCCACGTGACAAAAGCGCCCAGAGCCCAATCAAACCTCTCTATTTAAACTATGCTTTACCTTGGCTCACATGATCACGTCAAACAGGAAACCCGTTGAATCATGGAAAGTGTAGTTTCAAAGTCCCCTAAACATCCACAGGAAGTTTGCAATATATCTAAATATTTTAAGGCTCAAATGAACCCCCAAAATTCCAAATAACACAGATTGATTAGGTATAAATTGGATCTACAAGAATTTGGTTAGTCTGAAGAAATTTCTCAGGACTCTTTTGCCAGAGAAGAAATGATCTAGAGAGTTTAGACACATCAAGAACACATGTTGCTATGAGAGATAAAGTAAGGACCTTTCCAAACATATATGAACATCTAAGGAGTTTGATTTTTTGTATTTATATTACATGATTTGTATTGACTCAAAGAGAGAGTTTAATAGAAATGGAGAAATTTAATGGAATTCTAATTCCATTCATACCTATTGGCAAAGGATTTTATGCCAGGAATTACACTTAGTTACTCAATAGAATTCTGAAGACATAATTGAAATGGTTTAAGTTTACCTTCCAAGGTGAGCATTGATGTATTAATAGACCTGCAGGCCATTTGGGGAAGGCAAGACTTCTAAATCAAAGCCATTATTTCCCTAAATTATTTTCACAGATTTCTCTGCTAAAATAAAAATGTGCTGACTTGGAAAATGGATAGCATCAGAAAGAAAAACTTCAAAACTATATACTGGTGCAGTGTAGGGATAAAACTTTTCTAATGGTGAAAAAGTCCCAGATAATCAACTACATTAAAAGTATATTTTCCCATTAATACTATAAAAATCTCTTCTATACCAGTGAAAGATATTCATTACTCTTCTGGGTCATTGTCTCAAACAATGTGGATTCTTTCCTCAGTGGCAAAGCTTGCTTACAATGAGGACCAGAAAGTCAGAATCCTGGCACCCAGGGCAAATATATAGTTAATGAGGCTTCTTCCTGATCCTGTGTTTGCAAAACCATCACCTAACACTACAACCAAGCATGCCTAATTTGATTACTTCCTGCACTTACAGACTAATACCAATCTTAACTGTACAGAATGGTCTACTTTAATTTATGAAAGTCAAGTCTGTCAATTAGCATCTTAAATCAGGGACTCTCCAGTAACTTAGATTGCTCACTTGGATAACCAACATAATAAATTCAAGTCATATGTGGGCTCAGGTTTTCGTTCTGGTGTTTTAGTATTCAGACATAGTGTTGTACTCATTTTCATTAGTTTTAATTAGGCAATAGTCTATTAAAATTTTAACTGTCAGTCTTTGCCAAATTTGGATTAAATGCTGGTTTTTGAGAATTGAAAATCAAACAATTTAATGTAAGAACTGAATTTTTCAATGGATGATATTTGGGTGGCTTAATTATATTCATTTATTATAATACTTTTTAAAATTGGCTTTGTTAAAATGCAAACAGCCATATTTATTTGTGTACAGAAACAATGGACAAAATCTTAAGGGACTGACTGTGACCTCAAATGGGTGTGTATATGAGGGATATGAAAATTAAATATTGTAATGAAAAAATGAATCTTTATGCATCCTTTAAGCAAATTGCAACCAACATTTCCATAGATGTAATAAGGAAATTATGCCTATTTTAACCTTTCCATTGATTTGCTATTGAATGATTGAATCCCTCAAAAACTTCATTTTTTTTGCCAGATCTCAGCAATTCCTCATTCATTCTTTCAAACATCCATTCAATAATATTTTTTTCTTTCATTTATTAATTTAACATTTAATAATATTTATTTTTTAGAAAAGTTAACATGGTTACATGATTCATGCTCTTACTTTCCCCTTCACCCCCCCCAACCTTCCCGCACCCATAGCTGATGCAAATTTCCACTGGTTTTAACATGTGTGATTGATCAAGACCTATTTCCAAATTGTTGATAGTTGCATTGGTGTGGTCATTTCGAGTCTACATCCCCAATCATATCCGCCTCAACTCATGTGTTCAAGCAGTCATTTTTCTTCTGTGTTTCCACTCCTGCAGTTCTTTCTCTGAATGTGGGTAGCGCTCTTTTACATAAGTCCCTCAGAATTGTCCTGGATCATTGCATTGCTGCTAGTACAGAAGTCCATTACATTCTATTTTACCACAGTGTATTGGTCTCTGTGTGCAATGTTCTTCTGGCTCTGCTCCTTTCACTCTGCTTCAATTCCTGGAGGTCTTTCCAGTTCACATGGAATTCCTCCAGTTTATTATTCCTTTGAGCACAATAGTATTCCATCACCAGCATATACCACAATTTGTTCAACCATTCCTCAATTGGAGGGCATAACCTCATTTTCCAGTTTTTTTGCCACCACAAAAAGCATGGCTATAAATATTTTCATACAAGTCTGTTTATCTATGATCTCTTTGGGGTACAAACCCAACAATGGTATGGCTGGATCAAAGGTCAGGCATTCTTTTATCGCTCTTTGAGCATAGTTCCAAATTGCCTTCCAGAATGGTTGGATCAGTTCACAACTCCACCAGCAATGCATTAATGTCCCAATTTTGCCACATCCCCTCCAGCATTCATTACTCTCCCCTTCTATCATTTTAGCCAATCTGCTAGGTGTGAGGCGATACCTCAGAGTTTTGATTTGCATTTCTCTGATTATTAGAGATTTAGAACACTTTCTCATGTGCTTATTGATAGTTTGTATTTCTTTATCTGAAAATTGCCTATTCATGTCCCTTGCCCATTTATCAATTGGGGAATGGCTTGATTTTTTATACAACTGCTTTAACTCCTTGTATATTTGAGTGATTGGGCCCCTGTCAAAGTTTTTTGTTATAAAGATTTTTTCCCAATTTGTTGTTTCCCTTCTGATTTTGGCTGCATTGTTTCTGTTTGTACAAAAGCTTTTTAGTTAGATATAATCAAAATCATTTATTTTACATTTTGTAATTTTCTCTAACTCTTGCTTGGTTTTAAAATCGTTTCTTTCCCAGAGATCTGACAAGTATACTATTAAGTGTTCATTTAACTTATTTATAGTTTCCCTCTTCATATCAATAATCTTTTAAGTGCCTACCACAAGAAGAAATGTGTGTTATGTTAGGAGAGACCAAAATTATTATCATTTTTAAAAATCCTTCAGCACTAATGTCAGCACTGGGATTTATTGGACCAATCCCTTCCTATATCACTTTTGGAGATCATTTATGAAAAGGCTTAAATTTTAGTTTGTTGTTGTTCGATTATTTCAGTTGTATCTGACTCTTCATTATCCTATTGGGGATTTTATTGACAAAGATATGGAATGATTTGTCATATCCCTCTCCAGCTCATTTTACATTTTAATTTAATTAATACCAAGCATTAAGTGACTTGCTTAGGTTACCTAACTTTTAAGAGTCTAAGGCCAAATTTAAGCTCAGTAAGGTGAGCCTTCCTGAGCTGCCCAAATTTTTAATTACCTGTCTTAATTACCCTGAAGGAAAATTGGAAAACAAGGAAGAAAAGATCTGAGATGTTTCTCTGAATCCCAGGAGACACATTATGGGGACAAAGAGATGAAATAAACAGAAGAAATTCACTATTAGCAGGGCAGGATAGGAAAACAAAAAAGCTGAAATATAAAGGTAAATATGAAATAGTTTCCATCCTTAGAGAGCTTCCCTTAAATAACTAAAGAGATGAATAAACTAGGAAGCCTTCAGTTAGACTATAATAGGGAAACCAAAGTATGACAAGGGGCACAAGAGAAGGACAGAAGCTTTAAAGGGAGCTAAAGGAAATGCAATAAATTTTCAATTCCATTAGGGCATATATGAAGCAAAAGACATAATTTCTGCTATTGAAGAATACATAATCTAATTGTGAAGGAGATAGATAAAAACAAAACTTAAAAAATTACAAGACAACATATAGACTGATTCTGAGAAATACACATTCTTGGTAAGAGCTAGGGGGATGAATAATAAAAGAAAGATTAGTTTGTAGTGTTGATGGTGCAATAAATAAGGAAAGGCTTCTTAGAGGCAATGGAGTTAATCATATGTTGGATGAGCTTTTAAGGGAATGTATGATTTGGATTGTCAGATAGAAGGAGAAAGTTTCATGAGAATAGAAAGCAGTATGAGTAGAAATATTGAAGCAGGAAACTGAGAAGGCTAAGAGAAAAGAAATGATTTTAGCAACGGAACTGTTTTGAGAAATAGTAAAAAAAAATGAAGCTGAATAATTAGATTACATCTATTTCATGGAAAACTGAGAATACCAGATTGGTGGCGGGGGGGAGAGAAAACCTTTGATCTTATTTAAGAAAAACGTTTAGGGGGCAGCTGGGTAGCTCAGTGGATTGAGTGTCAGACCTAGAGACGGGAGGTCCTAGGTTCAAATCTGGCCTCAGACACTTCCCAGCTGTGTGACCCTGGGCAAGTCACTTGACCCCCATTGCCCACCCTTGCCATTCTTCCACCTATGAGCCAATACACAGAAGTCAAGGGTTTAAAAAATAAAAATAAAAAAATAAAGTTGAATTTAAAAAAAAAACGTTTAGCTATTCATATTACAATGTAATGGGAGTTCTTTATAGTCTTATTTTATTTCATAAATTTTAAAATATTATTTCATGAAGTGTCCACAGACTTTGCCACACAGCTAGAGGGGTCCATGACAAAAAGTGAAAATTAAGAACCCCTGTAATAGACTATCTTTAGTGTCTTTACAAACTCTAAATCTATTATACTGAATAGTACTAATTAGTAGGCATGATGGTACACATACCTGTAGTCCTTGCCTTGGAGGATGAAGATGGCAAATCACTTAAAATCTAAACTTCTCAGCTGCAGAAGGATAAAAAAAAAGATTGGGTTTCTGTACTAATTTTTTCAACAACATGGTAAGCCCTGGGAGAAGAGGATTGTGAAGTTATTTAAGGCATGGCATACCAGCCAAAGTCTGAAAAATATCAGGTTAAAGCTTCTTTGCCCATTAATACTGTTATCAGGCTAATTAGTGCTCTCCCCAATCAGAGTTGAGATAGGAATTTAACAACAGCAACATAATTACATGTTGAATGAACCTGTATGTTGAATGAAATATTATTCAATTCAACTTTCAATAATTAGAAATAAGGTGTATATTACTTCTGTAAGGTCCATTTTCATGTATTTCCTCCATATAGTTCTGCAAATCCTAGAAAGGATACTTCAGTTTGCTCTCTTCAGAAGTGTGGTTGGACTTGATACATTCTTTAAAAAATGTAAAGAAAGGCAGGAGATTGTATTTTTCTTATTTATTTTCTACTGATTCTTCATCAGTCACCAGTGTAAATAAGGTGCTTCAGAATGTTCAGGTTGGCCCCACCATCTGCTTCACAACTAGGAGTACCTCTTCCAAATTTCAAGAACCTCATTAAATTCCTAAAAATCATGTTCTTCAGTTTCAAATGACAAAGTCCTTATTAGCAACTAATTACCAGCTTGCTCTGAAACTTTTAAAGTTTAAAGACTGCCTAATTAATTTAGTAACCATAATTTGTATTTCTATGTCTTTTTCGATGGAAATTTCAATGTATCTTGAAATTAAGAACAGAGAGGAAATTGGAGAAATGGAGAAAAATCTTTATATGTCCACCAAAATATAAATTATAAAATATCTGTCTTATGGTTTTATTCCTCACAAAATAGTAGGATTTGCTCACATTGTAAAATATGAATGTTTTGCCTAAAGTGAATCTAATCCCTATTTATTACTTATTTTCAAATGTGCTGTAAAAAGGGCAACTTTTATTATTCTAATTTGAGAGCATTTCTGTTTAAAATTTAATATAATGTTTTTGTTTTCTTTATTCTGTCAACAATCAGTTCCTTGAGGGACATACCTTGTTAATCATTAATAATTCTGCTGTTCATTGCTACCTGAAATATATCTGTCAATCATCACTCATATAGCTCCTCTGTTATTCCTTGGCCATTCCTCTTTCTCTTTTTAAAAAAAGTTTTTATTTATATTTTTTCTTAGATCATTATAGATACCCCAAGTGTCCTTTCCCGTCTTTCCTAAAGAGGCATCCCAAAATGAAAATAGTACTTTTTAGAGAAAAATAAATTACCAGAAATTATTGATACATGGTAAAAAAAAAAAACAAAAAACTTAAAACATGTCATTTTCCTTTTCAAGACTCATTGAGTTATTTCATTCCACCTGAAAAAGGTGATGCTGTAAATGGGGAATAAATAATAAACTGAGGACACACTCACTCCTCACAATGGAAGGACAGACAGGGGAACACAGGTAAACCAAATGGGGATGTGAGTTTCAGGAATATCAGTTGACTTATAACTGACAAACTGCCAACCAGGGAAAAACCAATGTAGTGGGTTTTTATAACTAAGAGGAGACAGGAAGTGCTAACAAAATTGTGTTTAATGGTAATGACTGAGGGAAGTAGGGAGTGGGGTATTTCTATTCTAAAGAATAGCCTAATAGTTTAAATAACTAGATCCCTAACTAAGCTGGTCTCTAACTAAACTAGGAGAGGCTGAAGAGGGGTTCCCACAGTACAGGTTCAGAGATGCTCCAAGCTGGTCAAAGATGTTATAGGACAAGTTCAAAAGCAGCCAGTTAATCCAAAATAGACTCCAGGGTGTAAGGTAGATTGACCTGCTGTCCACCAACAGATAACCCAGTTCTATCCTCAACCTAGGTCATGATGTTTTCCTTGAAGAATCTTCTCTCAGTAGTATCCCACACTGACAGCTGTCATATGGCAAAACATGGACCACACAGCCAACACACCTCCTTTTCTCCAGCTTGGTCAAACTGCCACTCCTTCTTTCAAAATTCCAGCTTCATTCCATTATGGAACCCTGAAGCCTGGGTGCTACTGCTTAATCTCCCCATTACACATCCCAACTGGAAGATCCTTCTAGATCAGTGGTTCCCAAACTTTTTTGGCCTACCTCCCCCTTTCCAGAAAAAATATTACTTGGCTCCCCCTGTCACATACTATCACAGCCCCCTTACAGTTATTCACCACCCCCAAATGCACCTGTGGCCATCACCACCCTCTTGGATTGCTGCAGCACCCACGAGGGGGCAGTGGCACCCACTTTGGAAATCACTGTTCTAGAGCCACAACTCTTCAGTGTATCTCAGGCCTCAACAAGGCATTATTGAGAAACTCTCCCTCCCTCCCTACCTCTCTCCCCTTCTATTACTGCCTTTCTCTCTCTCTCTTTCTATGTCTGTCTGTCTGTCTGTCTCTCACTTCCCCTTTCATTTTAGATATGTTGAATTTAAGATGCTTATTTATATCAACCCAAAAGGATACTTAAAAAATAACAAAGCTGAGGAAAATAATTGGAGTCATAGTTATGTAAGAATAATGTTAAAACTTATGAGAACTAACTATTTCTCCAAGAGAATGGGTATAGGGAATAAAAGCACTCAGGATAGAGTGTTAGAGAACACCCTAGATTACATTAGATCATAAGCTCCATGAGGTCAGGGACTGTTTTTTGCCTTATTTTGAATGCCTGACACTGAGCATGGTGCAGGTCACATACTAGATACTTACTAACTGTTGATTGAACATCCAAACTTATGGGGTGAGAAACTGAGAGGAAATGTCCAGCCCTTCTTCCAAATGTGAAGTTCCTAAGAGAGAAAAAAGTTGTTAGTGGAGGGAAGAGAACGATACTTAAAAGAGATGAAAAGAGGAAAACAAAGATATTACAGCATGGGACACCAAAGCCCTAGATTGCATTATCTCATAAGAATATAAGGGCACATAAAGCCAAGGTGATATATTCAAGTATTATTAGGAAATTTATTTATAGAAATCCCTCTGTTAGCACCTTGTGGACAAAAAGCAAGCATAAGAAAATATTTCCATATAGAATATAGTATATTACATACAGATAGTGTAATATGATCCTTACCCTATTAATGTTGTTTGGTTTTCTGAAACTCCTTAAGGGAGGAGTGGACTGAAACTTGTAACATATGGTCTAAGTGGCAGGATGTGTGAATATTCAACCAAGTTGGAATTGGCTACTAGCCTGCCACAAATCTTTTTTGACCTAGATAGAATATTTATGAGCTTCTTGTACTTATCTGTAACTATAATCCATTTAACTCATGATGTTCTTAACTTCAAAGATAATCAATTTAACCCTCACAAGGATACAAACAAACTTTGATCCCTTGCCAATTTTTTCTAGGAACAGTCTTATTAAGATGGTTTTGATCACTGTTCTAAAATCTAATTAAAATTAATTCTTAGGTACCATTCCAATTTTTTGTAACAATAGGATATTTTTGTATTTAATATTTCTTGAATTCAAGGGCTTCTCAATTGAATTCTAGAAATCTTTTCATTATGCTGAAATGCCCACATAATGAGATTTGTTGAACTGGGACTTGCCCTTTGCTCTGTGTTGCTCAGACTATGATGGCTGACTGTTTAACTTGAGTTTGCTAGGGAAAGAAATTGTGGAAGAGCCTTCAAAATCATTTAAAAACTGATACAAAGATATCAAATACTTGTTTTGTGGCCTTTATATAATGGTTGCCTTGGGAATGGGCAATATCATAAAAATCTTATTACCCAAAGTGTCTGATTTGTTATCTCAAAATAATAAATGAAATGTGCAGAGTGTTTCACATAAAATCAGACCCATTCATTTAATGACAAAAAAATATAGAGAGAGTTCCTAGGAATATGAAACGAGAATTAGCAAGAAATTCAAAGTTTGAATTAGTTATGCACATGTGATCAGTCCTTCAATTCTAAGTGGAGAACATTGAAGGTTAGAGTATGGAGTAAACAGAAGAAAAAAAGCTGGGGGGTGATTCTCTAGATAAGAGGAGTTGCTTTTATTTATTTTCTATCTATGAATTTTATGTTAATTTGTTAGTAAGATATTTTGGAGTATCTAAAATGTAGAATCTAATAGAATGGTTGGTTTTCCTTTGGTTTTAAAGTATTTGGATCCTTGACAGAGTTACTAGAGCCTAGTAATGATGCCCAGATGTATAAAAAAGCCTGGATCACCCCATAACATATCCAGTCAGCTCTTCAAGAAGACAAAGAACTTCATGAACTGGCATGCACCAAATCAGAAAGCATACAGATTCCTAAAAGAGAAATTGTATAGTAGGAAAGACAATGAATAAAATACTAGCGAAGGACCCAAACCTTCTCCTCTCAAAGTAGATAAATCCAACCAAAATCTATGAAAAAAATGAACAAGGCAAATAAAACTTTAGAAAAGTTAGATATGATGGACCTTGGGAGAAAACTGAATGGGAACAGAAAGGAATATATCCTTTTCTTAGCAGTACACAACACCCTCAGAAACATTGACTATAGAAAAGGGAATAAAAAGATCACAAACCACATGCAGAAAAGCAAAAATATTAAATACATTTTTAGACTATAATGCAATAAAAATCACATTAAACACAGGATGTCAGGAAGACCAAACATTAATTGGAAGCTAATTATCCTAAAGAATGAGTGGGTCAAAGAACAAATCATAGACGCAATCAATTATTTCATTAAAGATAATGACAATAAAGAGACAATATACCAAAATTTATGGGATGTAGCCAAAACAGTAAAGGAAAATTTATATCAATAAATACTTACATAAATAAAAAGAGAAAGAGTAGATCAATGAATTGTATAGGCAAATTAAAAAAAAAAACAGAGAAAGAAAAATTAAAAACCCCCAATTAAACACAAATTGGATATCCTGAAAATCAAAGGAAATGTTAATAAAATGGAAAGAAAGCCATTAAACTAATAAATAAGAAGCTGATTTTATTTAAAAACAAAATGGATAAACTATTCAGTAATCTGATTTTTAAAAGAAAGAAAAAAGCCAAATTACTCGTATCAAAAATTAAAAAGTAAATTCACAGCCAATATAGAAAAAATTAAAGTAATTGTTATTAATTTTGCCCAAAGTATATGCAAATCAAACTGATCATCTAAGAGAAATAGACAAATGTTTAAAGAAATATAAACTTCCCAAATTAACAGAAGGGAAACTGAATACTTAAAGAGTCACATCTCAGAAAGAGAAATTGAATAAACAATCAATGAGTTCCCTAGGAAAAAAAATCCCCAAGGCCAGATGATTTCACAAGTAAAGTCTATCAAACATTCAAAGGACAATGAATTCTAATACTATATAAACTATTTGGGAAATAGGGGAAAAAGGAAATCTACAAATTCCTTTTATGACACAAATAAGGTATTGATACCTAAATCAAGAAAAGAAAAAAAACAACTATCAGCCAATAAATTGAGGAAAAAAATTTTTTAATAAACTCCTAGCAAGGAAATTACAGCAATACATTACAATGATCATATACTATGACCATGTGGTTTATACAAGCGATGCAGAGATACTTGGTTCAATATTAGAAAAACTGTTGACATAATTGACTATATAAATAATAAAACCAACAGAAACCCTATTATTATCTCAATAGACTCAGAAAAAGCCTTTGATAAAATATAATACTAGTAACTTATAAAAATCTTAGAGAACATCTGTATAAAGAACTTTCTTTAATATGTTAAGACATTTATCTTAAACCACCAGCAAGCATAATGCAGACACGCTGGAAGCCTTTCCAGTAAAATCAGGAGTGAAGCACCTGAATCACCACTGCTAGAAAATATTGTCCTGGCAATGTTAGGTATAACAATGAGAGCAGAAAAAGAAATTGAAGGAATTAGAATAGAGAATGAGGAAACAAGATTATTATTTTCATATTTGAATATTTATATATTTATTTATAGTTATAGATTTGTAATTTGTAAATATAAATATATTTATGTATTTGTAGATTATATGATGGTATACTTAGAGAAATCCAGAGAATCAATTTAAAAAGTAATAGAAACAATTAAAAACCTTAGCAAAGATGCAGAATATAAAATAAACCCAATAAATCATCAGCATTTTTATATACCATCAAATAGTCCTACAGCTAGAAACAGAAAAAGAAATTCCATTCAAATTAACTGAGGACAATATAAAATATTTGTGACTGTTCCTACCAAAACAAAACCAAGAACTATATGAATGCAATAACAAAACACTTTGCACACAAATGAAGTCAGAGCTAAATAGAAAAACATTATTTGCTCGTGAGTAAGCTAAGGCAATATAAATAAAAATAGAAATCATGCCCAAATTAATTTACCAATCAAATCTATCAAAAATTATTTTGTAGCGCTAGAAAAGATAATGTCCATTTGGAAGAACCAAAAGTCAAGAATGTAAAAGGATTTAATAAAAAAAAAAATGAAACATGGAGGCCCAGTCTTACCAGAACTCAAACTGTACTCTAAAGCAGTAATAAATCAGTCTGTTACTGGCTAGGAAATAGTGCAGTGGAACAATGGAATAGATGAAGTAATCAACACAAACTAGTAAATGACAATCCTTGGATTTAATAAAATTGAAGATCTAAGCTTTTTGGAGAACACATTGAAAAAAACTACTGGGGAAACTAGGAAACAATATGTCAGATACTAAGTATAGACCAACACCTCATGTAATATACCAAGAGAAAATCAAAAAAGATACATGACCTAGAAATAAAGGTTGATACCAAAAACAAATTAGGGGAGTACAGAATAGTTTAGCTGTCAGGCATATGGATAAAGGAAGCATTTATTACGATACAAGACTTCATAGAGAATATTAAAAGAAATAAAATGAGTAAGTCTGATTCCATTAAATTAAAAAGATTTTATTCAAACAAAACTAATGCAATCAAGATTACAAAAAAAAACTGAAAAAAATTTTTATGGCCAATGTCTCTGATAAATCTCTCATTTCTCCAATGTCTAGAGAACTGAGGCAAACTTAGGAGTATAAGTCATTCCCCAAATGATAAATGGTTAAAGGATACGAACAAGCAATTCTTAGATGAAAAAATAAAAAAAAAATCTTTAGTCACATGAAAAAAATTTCAAATCATTATTGATTAGAAAAATGCACATTAAACAACTCTGAGATACCACCTCTTACCCATCAGATTGACATGACAACATGACTTTATTACAAAAGTGAATGATAAATGCCAGAGGAGATGTGTGAAAAAGAAACACTAATATACTTTTGTGGAGATGATACAACCATTCTGAAGAATGAGCTGGAACCATGTACAAAGTGCCATGAAGCTCTGTATAATCTTTGACTACAGGCTTAATAATCCAAAAAGATCAAAGGCAGAGGAAAAGTCCTACTTGTACAAAAATCTTTATATCAGCTCTTTTTGTGGTGGCAAAACATTTTAAACTGAAGGGATGTCTATCAATTGGGGAATGGTTGAATAAAGTGTAGTATATGGTTGTAATGAAATACTACTGTGCTGTAAGAAATGACAAATAGGATGATTTCAGACAAACTTGGAAGAACTTTTATGAACTGATGCAAAGTGAAGTGAGCAGAACCAGGAGAACATTGTAAGCAGTAACAAAATATTGTATAATGATCAACTGTGATGGACTAATCTATTATTAGCAATGCAAGCATCCAAGATAATTCCAAGGAACTCATGATGGAAAATGCTATCAACAGCTATGGAAAGAACTGTCAGTTCTTTCTTGCATGTGTGATATATGTCTTCTTTCACTACACAACACAAAGAGTGTGGAAATTTTTGTTTTATAATAATTCTGGAATAACCATTATCAGATTGTTTATCATCTGGAGAGGGGGATGGGAGAGAGGAAGTGAGAAAATTTGGATTGCAAAAGGTCCAATAACAGTTGTTAAATTTTTTTCTACATATAATTGAAAAAAAGGAACACACACACACACACACACACACACAAACACACACACACACACAAAGAAATGACCAACCATGACTCCAAAAGACACCTGTTGAAATATTCTTTCCTAATTCTTCATAGGGAGCCAATAGACTAGGAAAAAGAATGAAACAAATTTTGCAGTTATGCCTATTAGAGTCTGAATTTTCCTTGATGATATTTTTGTCTCATAGGGAGTTAATGGTTTTTTGAAGCAGGAAATGTGAGAATGATGCTCAAAGAAAAAAAGTGGCAAAGAAAGAAAACAGTAGCAATGGAATGTTTTAATGCACAGAAATGAATAGAAGGAAGAATAGGGGGAGAAACAGACAATCAGGAAATCTTGAAACTAATTTGTTGAACATGTAATATACTTTTCAAAATGCTGTATATTATAGAAATTTCTTTTGCTTCATGTAAGTTTATATTTTTCTCTTCTTCATATATTTAAATGTTCAGTTTGTGAATGTTTTTCATTTTTTAAAAAATGGGAAAAAAAGATAAAATCCTAAAAAAAATTTAATCATTATAAATTTGGTGCATATTAAGCATTGGTTTCTTCCCCACTCAACTTAAAAATTACTTAATGAGACTTTTTTTTAATCTTTTGTTAGAAATCCTGTGTTGGTGTTCCAGTGTATCCATCGCCACGTTATTTGCCTAGATTGTTTCCATTTATACTGTGTGACAAGATTGAATGATCGACAGTTTATCCATGATCCAGTGCTTGGTTATTCCCTTCCTTGTGTGGGTAAGTCTTTTGTTTAATATTTTTAACCTAATTAAAAAATAATTTTTGACCTAAAATTGAGTATAGTTTAAGCAACTTTTTAAGCAAATCTAAGAAATATTAACTGGTCTTAATGGTTTAATGACCAAATTTTATATTTACATTTATTTGTAAGTCTGTTTATATAAATATATATGTATATGTATTTAGTCTCTTAATATTTATGCATGTATCGTACATAATTACCTACCCTTATAGATTCGTTCTAAGGGTATCATTTCCTCAATGAACAAGTGACTATATATTTTTAGACTTAAATATATACATAAAACTCATAAGCACTGTGGAACCACAAATGGGGAATAAAATAATATCCTTGCCTGTGAAGAGCTTAGATTCATATTGGAAAGAGAGCTTTAAATCAGTGAGTGGTGTATGGAAAAGTATTAAAAAATGTGGTTCAGAAAATAGATGTAATAGAATTTTGGAGAAAGTACTGATTAGTACTTAATAAACTAAGTTTATTAAGAAAGAATTTTTAGAATAACTAGATGAGCTGGTTGTAGAAATGCATTTAGATTCCTTGGACTATTTTGATACCTCCTTAGATCTACTTCCTTTGATGATATTCAAGGCAGATTTGATTCAAATCAATTGTAATCTGTATATGAATTGTGATTTTTATGTTGATAGCCCCAGTGATTTGAACAAAATATTAAATAAATGTTTTATTTATTTATTCATTCAAATCATGATTTATGGCAGGATCTTTAATCTGGGGACCTCAGACAGAAACTTCCAGGATGGTTCATGAATCATTTCTGGAGTGTATGGACATGGATCTTTTTAGATTTTGATAACTGCGTTTCAGTATAATTGATTTCCTTGGCCTTTCTATATATTTTATTTTATTTATTTAAATGCATTATTCTGACAAGAGATCCATAAACTTCTCCGGAAGATCAAAAGGATCCTTGACCTAAAAAACTATTCAAAACACCTGGTTATCCTAAAAAGTATATTTTATTACAGTCTTTATATTTATATTTATATTTTTATTTTTATTACAGCCTATATATTTATTATAGCCTTTTTTTCACTGGTAAAAAACACATCTCTCTATAACTAATGGACAGCTTGCAAATACCCCTTATATCTTTGTGATGTCAAGAGATACCAATTGGTGGGTGAGCTCCCTGTGGCACACTAGTGGGAGCATATGTACAAGAGTCACACAGGATGGGAAGGCACTGATGGGTTGAGACTTGCACTGTTGGAAGGAATGCCCACAGTGATGTGATCACAGATTCATTTGAATATTTAAGTGCTTAAGTAATAAAATTCTAAAAAGTCATCTGGGCACTAAAAATCATTTATATCACAAGCAAATATGTACATTTTTCAGATAAACATTTTGTTTTCCAAGTTATGAAGATTTTAGCAATATACTAACTTTAACTCTTCTTTTAAAAGCATACCTCTTGACCTCTATATCTCTGAAATAAGTTATTAACTGTGTGCCCTTATCTGCAAGTGCTAATAGGAAATTTAACAAAGACATCTGTTAGAAATTATTTTTATCAGTTGCCACCAGTTTTGAAAGACAAATCTCTAAAGAAATGTCAAGTCTAAAATTTTCTGAGTTGTTTTGTTGACAGGGAACACAATAAATAGATACATATTATTTTTAGAGTTTAAGTCAAAATTCTTTGTTGTATTTCATTAATTATGGCTGCCATAATCTTATTTGTCCTTGATAACTATGATCAAAAGTAACAAACAAACCTGTCTTCAAAGACCCAAGACAAACATGAATTTGAAAACCCCTTTTGAAATATGTTCCATGTTAAACAGCATCCTCTGAAAACTTGACCCAGAAGTGGGTTCTAATTCATACATATCCTCTGAAACCAGCTTCTATCTTCTTCCCATTAAGCCCTTTGCCTCTCAGATATAGAAAGAGAAAGTTCAATAAATTAAACCTATCACTCCTCCAAAAGATCTTTAATCCCACTGCCATGAATAGGCATGAAATCTATGACATTATTAATTCCAATGTTTGGAAGCAATAGTTTATATAATTTTAATCCTTTTGCTAAAAACATACTTTTACTGATTCCTGACCATAATAATTTAATATAATTTCTGTTTTAGAAGATATACTTTTTGTATGTCAGTTTACTATTTTATAAGCTTAAAATGTCTGTCCATGAGAAGTCAACTGTAATTCTTACCAAGAATAAAACCCAAGTGACTAACTCTCTTTGATATTAGGAAGTTAAAGACAGAGTTTCTCATTTTTATGAAGCAATAAATCTACTTATCAACCAACCAGTTTTAAAGTTCTCAGTCCTAATTTTTCAGGTAACTGTTAGGATAATTGACAGCTTCCAATTCATACTATTTTAAAAGAAATGTCATTTTTATGTGTTGTATGAATATGTGTATACATATCTCTGTACGTGTAGACTTTTTCTAATCCAGTGAATGTTAACACAAGATTGCAAACTGAAAGACATTACTGAAAGACTTACAATATATATGTACCACAGCTGTATAACATATGCATTTGTTGATGCTCTCTGACGCGTTTCTGTGAACAATAAATAGAATTTCAATGGAAAATCTATACTTCTGACTGAGTTGAGGAGTATGTATATTTATATACTACTCTGTGGCTTCTAGTTATCCTGAAACTAGAATAAATCTGCCTAGGAGGATGTCATGGGCATTACTTTAAAAAACTAGAAATTATTAAGTTAATTTTTGTAGCACATACTGAAAATCGCACATGTTCTACTTTCATTTTTCTTTAGCTATTTTGAGTAAATTACCACAAAGTCTCTTCCAAGTGTGTGTTACATATATATATAATACACCAAGAGGTATATTATTGCATGGTAGTGACCCTGTCCTTGGTTTTCCAAGACTCTACCAATGGAATGCCAACTCTAGTAAGTTCTGCTAATATGAAAAGACTTTGTGTCCATTACAAATGGACTGTATGTCTGTAGTCTGAGAGCCAGCTAAGTTTGAAGAGGATCATTCCTAGAAGTTTTTCCACAAAGTGATAAGTGTATATGTATATATATCTACATGTGTATATTTGTGTGCGTGTAAAATGCAAATATATACGTACGTTACATAGAGAGAGGCAGAGATATAGAGAAATAGTAAAGATATAAGCAAAATTCTCTAAACTATATGCCTACACATGTATGTGTGTATTCACACAGCATTAGCCAAACCTACTGATGAAAAGATCTCCTGAGGCACGGGTGAGGGTGGAGGGCCAGAGTCTGCAATGGTGGAGTGCCTACACAGAAGAAATCAGACCTTTTTGAGACATTTGAAGAGTTCATAACTAAAGAAAGGTCTCCTAAACATATTTCAGCAATCCTTACCAAATATTAGATTCTTTACACAGTATTAACTTCTACCTGTAGCAGCAAAACCACTGAAGCCACAAAACCTCATAAAAATTTAGATGTAAGGGGAAAGGAAATGAGATTAGGTAAGTTTTTCTGGCACTTTTTACTGATTTTTCTTCCAAATCATCCAAATATTAGCTCTGTCTCATATTGGCAGATGATTTCTCAAACCATATTGATTCTACCACCCTTTTTGGTGACAAACAAAATCTTGTTTAAGCCAATGACAAATGTTATGATGATGATTTGGATGTGTGCTACTAACTCTTCTTGTGACTATATACCTTTTTTTTTTGAAATGTCATATGCTCCTCTCATAGCTAAAGGATGTTCAGAAAATCCATTTTATTTTAAAACAAGAGGTGTTTTGAACCTATTATGAATAAGCCTATTGTTGTGTTTGTATCTGTTAAAAGTCAGTATATGGAATAATGGCTGTAGAGATAGCCTCAAAGTCAGGAGGAGCTGGGTTCAAGTGTGCCTCTAATACATACTAGCTCTTTCATTCTGGGTAATTCATTTAATCACTAGGTGGCCCAGAGAATTATCTAAAACTAAAATTACAGTAAAAGTTCCAATTGCATTGGATGAAAGAATTCTAATGGAGAGCAATAATGAGTTTGCTTAAAAAATTAAAAGCAAAATATGATTAGAATTTCTATAAGCCAGGCACTTCCTGCTGCATCTACTCTTGGGCAAACCCTATCCTAAAATTCCATACAATAGTACACCAAGAGAACAAAAAATAAAATTTTTCAGATGAACTCAGAAAGAATGGCATCACTGATAGCATCCCGCATTGTCCCTCCATTCCACCCATATGGTTTCACATTGTTTCTCATCTGCAAAAAATCTTGCTTTCTAATTTTAATTGAGAAAATCAATGTGGAATAAGTAATCAACTCTTGCCTTAATAATACTTACAATTTATATGTATTTGTCTCTCAGCCTTCAGTGAAGCAGGAAGCCTTGTTAAATAAACCATAGACTCTTTTAACTTCTGCAGCCTAGGAAAGAGTACATGCATATAATTCTTCAATCAAGCTAGTGCTTTGTAAACCGATATTAAAGAGAACATTATGTATGTATCTCCATTGTAAAAATGGTGCAGGTTAGAGTGCTTGGTCAATAATGTAGGAAGAATAAAGCATGCAACTATTCTTGATGTCGTCTTGTTGTTGGCCTTTGCCCCAATGAGTATTTTCCTTTGTGGTTTTTTAGAACTGTTTTCCATATTGTTATCTTCCTCTGAGTTTATGTCTAGCCACCAGAGTAGCTTTTTTTTATCAAGTCCTTTTTTGTTGTTGTTTGCTCATTTTTTTCACTATGCACTTTATGTTAAATTTTGACTCTGCATGTGCAAGGATGGGGAGGCAGTGTTTCCAACTTAAGATCTGTGTGTGTGTGCTATTTGCAGAGCTAGTTCTAGGAGGCCTAAAAATGTTCAGTGTTTCTAATGGTGGAGTGATATGGTCACTATTATTCTGGTCTGCACTCTGGTCTTTACTCAGGAAGGGTCCCTACTTTTCTGTAGCCACAAGCACAGACCTCTTGGCTCTGGAACTGTGACCAGATTCCCTGTATTTCTGGTTCCCTAAGCACTAGGGCTTCTTACCATTCTGGAACTATAACCTGGGCCCCTATTGGCTTGTGATCAGTGCCAACAAAGGGTCCCCTGTATTCTCTTCCTGACCAGTTGTCTGATCTCCTTACCAGCTTTGGGATGAGAGCTCCCAAAACTGTTGTTACTATTTCTGCTGCTGCTGCTCTTGCAACCACCTCCAAGGACTACCCCTGCTGTTCTCTCTGTATGCACTCCTGACCAAATTATTCCTGGGTGTCTCAGATTATTGTCCTGACAATTATAAATTTATAAATTATCTTAGTCTGGAAAAATGTTTCCTTCTGACATTCACTTGGCTCTCCCACTTCAAACTTTGATTTGAAAAGTTATTTTAAAGTTGTTTGGAGATGACTGTTGAGAGTTCAGCTGGGTTACCACATATATTCTACTATCTTGGTGCCACTCTTCTGTTATACATTCTTTAAAAAATGAAATGAGATGTAATCTGAAGGAGAGAGAATTTATAAGGTGGGTGATTAGACTCTGACATGATCACTTTGACTTGCACAAAACATAGAACAAGATTTTTTAAAGTTATATATCTTTAAAACATGTCGCCTTAGAACAAAGATGCTTTTTATTTTGCTTTTGGCCTGTCCTTGACTTTGTGATTTTGGACTTTTTTTCTCATTGAAGCTTTATATGCTTGTCAAATGTGCTTATGGAACAAAACTGAAAAGGGTTAGCTAATATTAAGTTCAGTACAATAATAAGAATCAAAAATAATCTCTACAATCTAGAAAAATTAGCCAGAGTAAAGATGAAAATGAATAAGGATTAATGGAGAATTTGTTCTTTGAGTTTCAGCTGTCAAAGAAATTAAGGGTAAGCAGTAGGTCTTATATGTGAGTTTCCCATTTACTTCTCTAATGGGATTACTTAGATTACTAAATAATAACTCTTTTGGGGAGATGATTGGTACAAAAGAAAGGAATTGAAATAGTTAGAGAAAATTACTAATTCTGTTCCTCAATTTTAGATTCCTCTAACTCAGGGAGTCTTTATTCCACTGTGTGGCTTTAATTTAGAAGGGACAATTTTCTTGGTCCTGATTAGACCACATCTAGAGAACAATGTGCAGTCTTAAGTGCCCCATTTTATGAGAACAAGTTGAAGTTCATTTGGAAGAGAGTTACCAGGATGGTAAGAGAACTAGAGAAAATGCCATATATAAGATAACTAGAAAGAATGGAAGATATTTAGTGTAGAGAAGAGAAAAATGAAGATGAGAGGGCAGCCTAGAAGCCATATAGAATCTTCAGGTATGTAAATGAGCATTAAGAGGAAAAGAGATTAAGTTTATTATGTTTGGCCACAAAGGGCAAAACTAGAAGTAATGTCCAATGGGCAGATTCAACTTTGATATAAGGAAAATCTCCATAACAATTAGAGATATCCAAAAATGAAATGCTCTGCCTTGGGAGTTGGTGGGTTATCCTTCATTGGATAGTCTCAAATATAATAGCCACTAATTATCAGTATTTTAAAGCGTGTTCTTGTACAGGTGAGGGTTAGGCTAGGACATCCCTGAGATCTTTTCCTTTTCTTAGATTTGCAAAGGTATTTGAATGTTGCTTCTCTCTATTAGAGGAAGAACTCCTTAAGAGTAGTCTTTGCCCTTTTTTGTATCTCCAGCACTTAGCATGGTGCCTGGCATTTAGCAAGCATTGATGAATGTGTTTATGACCCAAGAATTTATAAATGCTTATTGATTTGACTTGACCTAGATTCTTTATAGCCAGAAGGAAACGCAACAGTCTCCTGATTATTTTGTAAACCAGTATTAAAAAAGTCATTATATATGTTAGTGCTGCCAAAATTTTAAACAATGAAAGGGAGGCCTTCATTGACTTTGATGGATGTTTTATGAGGGCTTTATGCAAAGTCATAGATAATAACAGCACAGTTTGTGAATGTTCAGAGTTGGGTTATGATTTGCATCAGTTGAGGGAATTCTCAGGACAATGTAATCATGGATTCATCAAAGTACCAAGTGTTCTGATTCAGTGTTCAAGTGCCACCACTCATCTGTGTTGTTCACCAAATTTTTTTCCATTTTTGTTAAACACTGGGTTAGATTATATCTGTGACTGCGTCTTTTCCCTAAGACCTACTCACATTGATTTTATTCCAGTTGTTTCCTTTTAAATATGCACAGCCTATGTTTGATGACTCACACTCTCTTAAATATTTCATTACCTACCCACTTAGAACCATAATTGCATACAGGAAAAAAGAATTCATATTTGATTATATTTTCTGGCTTCATCCTTTTTTAAGTCATGCCCAGATGTCCATTTTCTTTTTTTAAGTCTCACATCAATTTTTTACATTCTTAACTTTTAAGGTAAAGAAGATGGAATCCTAACACAAGATGGCTTCTGTGATGTACCTAGCTGTTGTGCTTCTTGCATATCTAGTAATTTAGTGCCTATAGGATTTGTCAGAGCATTTTGTGACTTAACTTATAACCATGTTATATTGAATATCATGAATGTTATCCTGGAAATACTATATATTGGTTGAGATGTCTTCTATATAAATACTGGTACTTTAAAGGGTTAGAGCAGTAGTCAGTAAGTTAACAAATTTTTATATGCCAAGAATCGTGCTAAGGATACAATGAGAATACAAAGAAAGAATAAAGAAAGTATTCTGTGACGTCAAGGGGCTCATATTCTGTCCATACCCCATTCTAAACCCAAATAGTCTATAGAAATGGTCTGCTCCATCAAGGGTCACAGTATTAAAATGTTGGTGGCAATTTGTTCTAGGCTACAAAATTGTTACATCTGTGACATCATTAATAGGTAGCTTCTCTATCAATGACTTCTCCATACTTTCCTCATTTCTCAATGAAACCCTTTCTGCCATCATCACCAAACCTTCTATTTACTTTTAATTCTTTCTTGTCTTTTCCAACCCCTTTCATTTTGGTAAAATTTCTCAGCTTCTGCACAAGAAAAGTCTCACTGACCTTGAATAGATAACACCAGTGAATCAGTGTACTTCTTTTCTTCTGCACAATGAATGCAGGGGATAGTCTTTGAGGGTTCTTTTCCTCTCTTTTATGTTCATTCATTGTTGGGTGCCCAGTAGATAGTCTCTACTTCTAAGACTGTCTTTCTCTCTCTCTATTTTTAAACTTATATGTAATGATTATGTTCAATCTCAAAGCTCTTCCAAAAGGCTGAGGGTCCTAGAGTCCTGGTTTTCAAATCTAAGCAAAAATTTGGCAAATGTTTGTTTTTAAATTTTCTATGACTCTCTGAAATTTTCTATGACACTGAAATTCACATGAATGTAATGATGATGATAATGATGATACATGTGTTATATATGTGTATATGAATACAAAAAAGTAGACTATGTGGAATGGGAAAGGTCTGAATTAAAATAAGGCCTTTGATGAGTAGTAATTGTGTGACCCTGGGCAAATCACTGAACCTATCCAGTTTCTTGATTTTGTCTAAGAACTATAAGTCTCAGATCAGTTATAGAGCATCTATAATATTGAAATCATAGGTCCAGGCAAAAATATTTTGGTCTAGATCTGTTATGTTGTTAGTCGAGGAAACTTCATTCACCACAGAAGATCATCTATTCTAATATAGTCCTGGGTCACTAAGAGGGAAGTGATATGACCTTTGTCACATAGCCACTATATGGGAATGGCAGAACATAAAGCCCAATCTGCTTGCTCCAAAGCCATTCCTTTAACCCCTATACCAGTCCGTCTTTTCATTTTTGTTGTTGTTCAGTTATGTCTTACTCTTCATGACCCCATTTTGGATTTTCTTGGCAAAGATTCTAAAGTGGTTTTCCCTCATTTCCTTCTCCAATTCTGTTTCCTATGTCATGCATTATAATCACTAAATAGATATTAGTTGAATTAAATGCTAAAAATTTTAGTAATATGCTGTAGTCTGCTCATGCTCACCTTGTAACTCTCTGTTGCACTTTAAATAAACTGAAACATATTCTTTGGAAGTCAGATAGTCCATCACTTGAAGCTATATAGTATACAGCATGACCAGAAAAATATTGACATTAAAAAGATGGATCTTTATTTCAGGGAGAAGTATTGGATCATTAAAACCACAATAGAGTTTCCTGAATACCATTCAGTCCAATTTATTCCTTCTGTATATTTTTGGACCCAGTGAATTGCCCATCCACCCTAGTTATTTAAGATAAACAAGCTGATAATAGATCTCTGGGTTGTCCATCCAAGTACATATCATCATTTGGACAATAGGCATTAGGAAATAGGATTTGGAAATAGCTTTGTTAGACAGTGTTGTTATATGTTGTACATCACATAGCACATATGCCACCCATTATGTTTTTGCTCATATAATTAGGTAATAATAAAGTTACACATTAAGTAATTTGATGAGCCAACTTGACATACCCCTGCTATGGTTGTCATGCTGTTTTAGTAATATTCAGAGTCCTTTTGCTCAAATTAATTTCACTCCTAAGTGTTTTTTCCTTGTTCTAGTTTTCTTTCCTCCCCTATTCCCTCTTGAAAGAGTGGGGAATGGTGGAAAAATTTTTTTTTAATTTTTAAAGAGATAGTATGCCTGTTTTTAATAAGTGAAAAGCTAAAACCTATTTCAGCTACAGTTTCACTACCTGCCCTAAAAGTGTCTGAAAAGAGACCAATGTGTGAAAAAGATAACTGCAGTAAACTTTGCTTAAACAAGAATTATTCAGAGTAGTTATCTCTGAAAACATTATTTAAAAAAGTTTTAGTTTCCTTCAGCAAAGTAAGGCATTTCCCTTTCTGCTTTTCATTGGCATTCACCAATTTCAATTACTGTACAATAGTATATCTTTTATACAGTGTTAATGTTGTTATTATTAGAAAATTGTTGGAGGGGAAGTGTTTCTATAATACATGAGATTTTGAAGGGGTTTCCTATATACTAAGCATGATTTACAAAAATTCTGATTGACCAATTTTTAAAAGTTAGAATAGCGTTGTAAGTTATTGGAAAAGATCTTAACCTTAAATCTTAATTGAAACATAACTCAATAGCCTCCTTTGTGATGAGGGTTGATGTACAATATGTTATTGAAAATTACATTAGTGTTAAAAGTCCATTCAGTTGTAATTTTTCTTTCACCAATATAAATATTTTTCGTTATTAGATCACATGCCTAATGATCAGAGTTTAATCTTATAAATTGTGCCCATCCTTGATGCCTTCACTCCTATTTTATGTACAGATTACTCTGGCCTTCATGGTAGTGGTGGTCATTATTAAGTATTAGACATTTATTGTTTGTATGCCATAGGACAAGCATTGGGCCAGGAACAGAAGGCACTAAGACAAAACTGAAGCTGAGGGGGCAGCTGGGTAGCTCAGTGGATTGAGAGCCAGGCCTAGAGACAGGAGGTCCTAGGTTCAAATCCGGCCTCAGACACTTCCCAGCTGTGTGACCCTGGGCAAGTCACTTGACCCCCATTGCCCACCCTTACCAATCTTCCACCTATAAGTCAATACACAAGAAGTTAAGGGTTTAAAATTTAAAAAAAAAAAAAACTGAAGCTGGCCCTTCCCTCTAGGAGTTTATATTCTATGGATAATCTGTACACACATACATACATATACAAGATAATGATAGGGAATAGAGACATAATATCCTGGCACATCGTGGTGTTTGAGCTGAATTTTGAATGAAACAGAAATGCATTGAGTGCATTTTACTTTAGCTCTGACCTGCGATTTCCAAGATTTCAGATCTGTGATTTTCATTAGCTCGATGAAGCAATTCCCTTGATCAAAGGGCATCAGCAAATATCTTGCCCTTTAAAATCTAAGAGTTGAGAGTGACATGTGGAAGCAAAAGGTTAAGTGATTTTCCCGAGGTCACATTTCCAGTGTGTGTCAGACCTAGGACTTAAGCCCAGATCTTCTCCTACCACATGTTGCCTTGTATAATGTACATAGCTATTATATATATAACTTTTTCTTGGTCCTTATGAAGTATAAAAATGAATCCCTAAAATCTCTTTTTGTTGGATAAATGGAGAGCTTACAATACCATCCATTGCAGAACAAAAGCAAACAGCAAAATCTGCGGACAGTTACTGTGAAAGATAAGATCTGTGTTATTACAGGTCGGTTATAATTTGAGTCAAAGAGGATTTGTGTGACAGGAATTTTAAAAAAGCATTGATTTCTGGATAAATTGAATACCCACCTTCCTTTGTCAACAGTTATATGCACCACTAGCTATAATATCATACCTTTGTTTTTGTGTGCATGCATGTGGTTAAGCTATAGTGTGTCATTAGATTTTAAATGCTGCATTACTTAGCTGGACAACCACCATGGCTGCTGAAAGACTGCAGATAATGAAGAACAGCAGAGCATTAGAAGGTCTTCAAGATACTGTAGCGTCTGCCTAGTTTTCTCTTGCCCACCCAGCCTTTGGAGAATTCTCAGGAAATAAAAGCTGCACCTTCTATAGAAGAGATGCATCATTTTTAGCAAAAATTGGCTTTATTTAGACTTTGGATCTTAAAAGAGAAATGTATTTTTCCTAGTTAAGTGACCCTGGGTAAATCACTTAAGCCCCATTTCCTAATCTTTACCACTCTTCTGCTTTGGAACCAATACAAAGTATTGATTCTAAGATGAAAGGTAAGATTCTCTTTTAAAGAGAGGTAGGAATTTGAGGCAGGAATTGTTTAAAATCAATATATATGTATGTTTATATATACTTGTCACATATGAATGAATCTACATATATAACTAGGCTCTAGTAATACCTCATTGTTGGCTGTTTGCCATCATCATCAGAACCATTTATTGAGGACCTACTAGGGCCATGTCAGGTGGTCTACCCCATTCTGGTCCCTTTTTTAAAAAAATGCCATGCAGTAAGAGTGGAAGTGATATATTCCATCTCACTGTATGGTGTCTTGTAATAATGAGACACCATGCACAGAAATGGCTGTGAGCTGGTGACCTCCAACTCTCTTTGAAATAATTATAAATGTGCTTAATAGAGATGATTTACATATTCCTGAAAGACAGCCTATAACTTTTGGCAGGACAGAGGAAATATTTTAATACATAAAAGGCATATTAATGCAACAAAAATGGGACTGGTTAAGTGTGCTAGTATGATTGACAAAAAACACTCATCAGCCTTGAACTAGGTAATACTCTTGCATGTTTCTAGAAGGTTCAGTGTGATGTGTCTTTCTGAGAAGTATCATGGAGTGGTAGAAAGAAGACCAGAAATGGAGCCAGTAGAGTGAGATTCCTACCATGATTCTAGTAAAGTTAACAGGGCACGATTTGCTTATCTATATAATTGTTGTTGTTGTTCAGTAGTTTCAGTCATGCCCAACTCTCTATGGCCCCCTTTGGTATTTTTGTTGTTGTTGTTTGTTTGGGTTGTTTTTTTTTTTGCAAAGATACAAGAGTAGTTTGCAATTCCATTCTCTAGCTCAATTTACAGATGAGGAAACTGAGACAAACTGGTGAAATGTTTTGCCTAGGGTCACACAGCTAGTGTCTAACATCAGTTTTGAACTCAGGACTTCCTGACTACAGGCCTGGTGCTCTATCCACTGAACCACCTAACTGCTCCTCATCTGTATAATAGAGAAAATGATTCATGTCTTATTTTGATCATCAGATTATTGTGTGTAAGTCATCCTATATATCTTAAAATATCAGAAAAATTAGAGGATGAAAATGATGATAATTCTGATAGGATGCCTTACGTGTTATAGTGATAGAAAGCCAGAGGTATGATTTCTTTGATATAGGAAACTTCCTGATGAGGAAACTCCCTCTAGAAGTGTGGTCCACACTTTCTATGCAATTTATTAGCTTAGATCTTTGCATGAGACACTCGAATTTTAAGTGACTTGTGCAGAATTTCACAGCTACTATGTGGTCACCCCCCTCTTTTTTCCATTTATCTCCTAATAGGTAAGAACAAAGAAGTAATCCTTTCATCATCTACTCTCCATATTCTTACCTGGAATTTTTTATTGGCATTTTGTGCATGTGTATGTATATATTTGAATCTAGGTCTCCGGAAAGGAACTGGGAGGAATACTTATCAATAGAAATGCTGTAATAGATGGGAAAAGAGATGGGGGGGCAGTGGCATTAGTATTTTTTTTTTTGGTTGTGTGCCCTCTCTCATGTTAAAAACAATATACAAGTACATATGTCGTCTCTTCCTCTCTCAGCTCTCAGCTCCTTCCTATGTCTTATTAGTCACCTTCCAGTTTAGAATAGATGATCCCTGAGGTCCCTTCCAGCTCAAACACTGTTTGACTGTGATTCAATAATTCTTAGACAGTCACCAGTTTATTGTTTCCTCCAGGTAAAGAGAGGGCCTGCTGGAAGTGAACCTGTCCATCAGACTCTCTTTTGCTACAGTAATGTGACATAATGGTGCTCCCTAAGGTGTACCTTAGCTATAGTTATCATCTTTCTCTACATGCATCATGGCATAAATGCCCAAAGTTGCTATGGGCAACTTGCTAACATATTGGCTGGAAACCTCACTTTAAAATCTGGGCTGCCAACCAAATATTTCAGAAAGTGTTTCCTTACCATTTACTGCCCCCCGTAGTTTTTTAATTATGAAATGAGCTTCTCTCCTCAATAGAGGAGCTCTTTACTTTTATGAGTTCTCTTTTAACATAGAGTTTGCTTGGCTTTATTTATAACTTTTAGTTCATACCCAGAAGGTCTAGATTAGCCCTTAACCTGTATTAGGAGTCCAGGGTTGGGTGAGTGAAACTATATCTAGGCCTAAAAAAGATTGATTTTGATCCTAGATTCTTTTTATAAGAAGTGATATAATCAAATATGTCATATACAACTTAAGAGTTTCTCCCCTGAGCCATCCTGTTTCCCACCCACATCTCTAGTTAATTTATTCAATTAATCGGTAGTTCTTGTTAGATTCCTTAGTCCTAGAAAGTCTTTGGGAGAAATTAAAATCATAAAATCATAAATCAAGAGCTAGAAAGGACTTTAAAAATCCTCTAGTCTGAATCCCTCATTTTAGATTTGAACCTGATCTGGTGGATCCAAGTTTACCACTCTTTGCATTCTACTATAATGCTTTTCCAAACTCATAGCCCTCTATCCCACTTTTCTCTGAGTTATGTGGCCTTGAAGAAGTTGTCTACCCTTTCTGATTTTTGGACATCTTATTTGTTAAATCAATATATTTTACCTTCCTGAAGACATGAGAGAGGTTTACCTGATTCTTTGAAGGCCTTTATAGCTATAGGACATATGTGTCCAATATTATCCTCAAGTCATAGGATAAACAGGGCCCTTGCACCTGAAGCTCCCTATGGTTATGAGGACTTCATCAGAGAAGTTAATAACTATTAAACTTTTAAGCATTGTTTATTTTCTCAGTTAGAATCATTCATGCTTTTTAAACGATTCTGAACAATTTACCATGGCAACTTCTAACTAGTTAGACCTATTTGAAATATATCTTCCACCACTTCATGTAGGTGAGATTATACACATGTTATATACATGACAAACATAAAAAATGGAATTCTAATAGAAAAGAGGAAAATATTCCTACATGGAAGAATATGTCTGATTTCATAAACTGCAATTTGTGGGAAATTCCAAAATAATGAAATATATTGAAGTTAATATATTAATGTATTTTAACCTTTAGCAGGTATATTGTCATATTACTCATTTTCAATATGAGCCTATGAAAGCTTTATGTAAGCATGCAAATTTCATCGAATGCAGTATAACATAATGAGAAAAGCACCTGAAGTAGTAGTTCAGAGACACAGGTTAGGGAATGCTAGGCTGGAAGATCCCTAAGAAAACCTTCAATTTTAAAAATTATCTAATTCTATAAGTAGCACATATGTGCAATTCTTGCATGTCTAGGATTTTAGCTTGTTATGTGTCTGGCCAAACTTCCATCACCTTCCTTGGCTAAAAGATCAAAAAAGTTACTATTTATAGCTCTGAATTATATTATAATAACAATAGAGGAAAATATTCAATTAAAGAAGTTCATGTATAGGTTTAGAGAAGAAGGGAAGTATAGTAAGAGATTTATACAAACTCAATAGTTCAGGTCATTATACTACTTATGATATTAGTCCACAAGATACAGTTCCTACATGGAAAGAATTATTGATCTTCCTTTGCTTTGCCTTTTAGAAGTTTAAGATTGCAGGTGAAACTAAAAGATTCCAGATAAATGCTTAATTTATTCTATGATCCTATACACAATGTATGACAAGCATCAGCTATTTGTATATATCCTTAGAATATCCTTAGTATTCTAGAGAGACTGGAGTCATGGAATCATGGAAGAAACACTGGAATTGAAATAAGAAAATAAGAAAAAAAAAGCCAAGTTTGATCCCCAGATCCATTTTTTTTACTACATGAGATGACTTGGGCAAATTATTTAATTTATGATGACCTCAGTTTTGTGATAATCCTCCATGATGGGCTGGACTAGGCGAACTTTTAAGATCTCTTCTATTTCAAAATCTATGATAAGTGATAGTATAATTACTATCAATCAATATTTTAAACATTCATGATAGTATTCTATACTGTCATCAAGAATAATGTCCAAATATTATAAGGACTCTATAATTGGTGAGGACTACCAGATGCTCCAGTATGCAAATGGGATTATATTGCTGGTATAAACTCAGGAATACTTCACAGATCCCTAAATTAGCATCCATGCTCACTCAAAATTATTTGACCTCTTTATATAGGGAAAACCAAGTAGTTTAAGAAGGTCTGTTTCCACAAATACCAGCCAGCACAATAGTCCCTGCTCTTAAGGAGTTTACATTCTAATAAGAAAAGACAACACACAGAGAGAGGAAAAGTAACTTGGGAGAAGTTTTAATTACTTAGGCAAGATAAGGTTTAAGATCACCAATCAGGGTCAATATTCCAAGAAAATAAACTCTAATTTTAGAGGCTGAATAGGAAGGGAAGAAAACTGGAATAGCATGGAAATTTCTAGGAAGTGATATGATGGACTTGGATGTCATTAATTCAAGGTGAAAGCTTATCAATGAGGACTCCCTGTCCCAGAAATAAAGTCAGATTTCAATAGAAGGAGAAAAGGAGAAGGAGGAGACTATATTATAGAAGGCATGGCATGGAAATGGTCAGAGAAAGTCATGATTGATTTGGATGCAGACAAGATTAGGTGAAGCTCACCCCTCAAAACCCAGGCTGGTGTAGTAGAAAGAGCATTGAATGTGGATTCCCGATTGATTCTGGTCTTTGTGGTATTGTTCATCTGTTATGTGACATTAGGCAAGTCATCTCTATATCTCAGTTTCCTCATTTTAAAACTAAAGGATAATACTTCATGATCTCTAAGGTTCTTTCCAGCTCTAACATTCTGTATGTCTACTTTATGGACATTCCAATAATTCCCAGAAAGGATGGTGAAGAAATATCTAACAATTCTTATAGGAGAATTCAGTAAAACATGAAGCAACCCCAAGAATACCTATTTCCTGGACTATGATCACTGAATGGATGGCTCTTAGAGCTTCTTGATTACTTCCTGTACCCGGAGTAGATACTGTAGATGGACAATGAGAAGTAATCAACACTGAATAGAAGAAAGAGAGCAAGCAGAATTTCCTTTGGCTAATAATAAAGTATTTGTCATTACTGTAAGCTTCTCTCTGGTTCATAAATGAATATTCTAACACCAATATTTTTTCCAATAATGTTGTCTGGTGACAAGTTACACAGAGGCCTAATTTGCAGAGAACTTAAAATTCCACGCTAATCAAAGGCCCATAGAGTTTGGTACATGGAGGGAATAAATGGGTTACAATATGTTGCTAACCCAGAATTGTGCAAGAAAAGCCATGTAAAGGACACCATCAGAGAAATATATGACTGGAAAATATATATTGCAAGAGTAATGGAGGAACTGATAGGCTCCATGCTTCATCAATATCCCTACAATATAAAGAGATAGATGATATACCACTTATCATATTGGTTCAGTGCCTTATGGAAAACTCATAGGAATACCTGAAAAACTATTACACAGAATGAGATGTGTATAAGTTTTGTGGAGGAATTAATCACATTAACTAGATCAAAGAGTTACCTAAATACCAAAGAATCATGGTACCCATGACTACAACCCATTTGGAAATATTGGAATAACAGTGGGGAAAATACAGAATAGTATCTTAGGTAAAAAGGACTTTTAAATAGATAGGATTTAATGAATAGAAAATCATTAATTTAAAATTTATTTTTAGATTTATCTATTTTGTGGATTTATGTAGTTTAAAAAATGATTCAGAATTCCAGGGTGAAGACCAATCAGTACTCCCTGATCAGACTTAAAGGATCTATTTCCTTCTTTCCTTAGCTGTGACTGCTCCACTTACTTAATATAATAATAACATATAGTAGAAACAAGGATATGGGAGAAAAAGAGTCAGAATGCTATACTAAATCTGAATCATTTTAGAGTTTCCACTGTGTTTTATCATCTAAATACATCATTGAAATCAGTGTTACATATTAGATTAAATATCAGAAGTTATGGAGTAGATTGGATTCCCTGAAAAGGCATGAAAGTGTTTAAAATATCTACAGACTCTGTGTTAGAGTAAAAGGAAATGATAGCCATACTATTTATCAAATTGCATGATAACCGAATAAGCTAGTGAGTTTATCTCTCCATACACTCAACCTCATTTACCAAGATTTGGATCAAATGTGAAACCTGATATGTGGAAAATACTGTACATTGGAAAGTGTTTTCTAACTGCATTAATCGCTTGAAAACCTTCTGTAACAGGCTTTATAGGACAATCTAAGTAGGCTTAAGATGACAATACATTATGTCTCCTGTTTTTCTCTGTTTAATCTGAGGAATGTAGAGGCCTGGTTAGAGATTCCTAAGAACATTTCTTTCATTGGTGGATAAATGAAAAGTTTTTCAAAATCTGCAGGATACAGGAGCATTTAGTTTGCCCCTTCAAAATTAACTCTCAGCTTTCACTATAGGACTAAAGGCTTAAGGGGAATGAAGTATTTCTTCCTGTCTTATATGAGACTTCTTTCTCTCCTTTTTATTTTATTTTTTATTCTGAGTATAATGCAAAAAAGTGTCCAACACACAGATCAGAATGGAAAAAGAGAGATTACATGTCGAAATATTGCTAGGTTTTTTAAAGCATACAAGAAAAGAGATATGTTAATTTTAAAGCTGTCCTACTTGTCTATTTTTCTATCCATCTTTCTCATAAAGGAACTTCTTTCTTCTTTTAATATAAAGGTTTAGTTCCAAGAATCCATTGCTTTGACCAGTGACCTAAACTGCCTTTAAAAATCTATTGGTTACCCTTTACCCAGCAATAACATTACTAGGTCTATATGCCAAAGAAATTACAAATGGAGAAAAGGATCTAATTGTACAAAAATGTTTATAGGATCTCTTTTTGAGCTGGCAAAGAACTAGCAACTGAAAGGATGTCCATAAGTTGGGGATGGCTGAATAAGTTGTGGTATATGATTGTAATGGAATACTATTGTGCCATATGAAATGACAAACAAAAGGATCACAAAATAAAACTGGAAAAACATAAAGTGATGTGAAGTAAAGTTAGCAAAATGAAGAGAATTTTAAAATTAGAAAAAGCAATAATGTACAAAGTTCAACTGTGAGTGACTTAACCATTACCAACCAGGCAAGGATCCAGGACAACACCAATACTTAAAATGAAAAAGGCTCTGCACAGGCATAGACAGAAGTGACAGAGTCTAAATGCAGATTCAAACACACCATTCTTCACTTTATTTCCTCCATGAATTTTCTCTAGTATAGGCAAGGTATCTTATCTCACAATAAAACGACCATGAAATATGTATTATATGATAATGTAGGTACAAATTATATAATACTATCTGCCTTCTTGGGGAAAGGGGAGAGCATGTGAGGGAGGGAGAGACTATGGATTACAAAATGCCAGGAAAAAATATTAAAAATTGTAAAGTCATATAATCTGGACATTTTAAAACAATTCATTTAATAAATGTTTTAGTGTCATGTTAATTACAATAATCATCACAATCATCATATGCATTATATAACAAACCAGACAAGAGATAACAATCAAAAAGCATAGCATTTGGCTTCCGGGTTAAGATGGCCACAGAGTAAGAAGCAGCTCTTAACCTCTCCTGACCGAAACACACAAAACTCCTCAAGGGGACATAAAAACAACTCCAGACGAACGGAGGAACCCCACAACAGGGCAAAGCATGGAAGGTACGTGGAATCGAGGCATTTCCATGCTATAAAGGGGTGAAATAGCTCTCACTAAATCGCGGGCTGAGCAACCACCCCATCCCCACCCCCTCCACACACAACACCTATAGCGCCGAAGCCAGCTAAAAAGAAATAGAGCAAGTTTGGGGCACCCATCGAGTCATTGGCAGCTCTGGGGCCTGTTCCTGAGAGCAGCAAGATTTGGGACCCCAATAAGCTAACGAACGCACACAAAATTTGAGCGCGGGAGCAGGCCGCAGAGAGCAGACACAGGACGCAGAGCTTGGGCTCAGAGTGCAGGCACAGGCGGAGGCGTGGGTGGAGGCAGACACAGGCATGAGCTAAAGCTCTGAAATCCTGAGTGGGGAACCAGTGCAGACGGGTATACGACTGTGGAAGCAGTGCCCTG